>NW_025423004.1:62500-105000 GCF_020497125.1 Mauremys mutica | reverse complement strand
CCCACCAGCCCCCACTCCCCTCCCAGAGCCGGGGAGAGAACCCAGGAGTCCTGGCTCCCAGCCCCCCCGCTCTAACCACCAGCCCCCACTCCCCTCCCAGCGCCGGGGAGAGAACCCAGGTGTCCTGGCTCCCAGCCCCCCCCTGCTCTAACCCACCAGATCCCACTCCCCTCCCAGAGCTGGGGAGAGAACCCAGGAGTCCTGGCTCCCAGCCCCCCCTTCTCTAACCCACCAGATCCCACTCCCCTCCCAGAGCTGGGGAGAGAACCCAGGAGTCCTGGCTCCCAGCCCCCCCTGCTCTAACCCACCAGCCCCCACTCCCCTCCCAGCGCCGGGGAGAGAACCCAGGAGTCCTGGCTCCCAGCCCCCCCTTCTCTAACCCACCAGATCCCACTCCCCTCCCAGAGCTGGGGAGAGAACCCAGGAGTCCCAGCCTGCGCAGGCAGAGATGTCCCAGGACAGAGCATCCTGTTCTCATTATGGGCAGGTCGTGTGTGTGTGTGTGTGTGTGTGTGTGTGTGTGTGTGTGTGTGTGTGTGTGTGTGTGTGTGTGTGTGTGTGTGTGTGTGTGTGTGTGTGTGTGTGTGTGTGTGTGTGTGAGAGAGAGAGAGAGAGAGAGAGAGAGAGAAGGAAAAAGCTGCCCTGGCCTTTTAAATGCGCCCCCCCGCCACGAGGCACCCCCCCTCCCCACGTCCCACAGTGACAGACCCTGACACCAGACAGCTGGGAATGGGCTAAAAATACCAGGCAGGGAATCAGCTGCCCCCACCCCTGACCTTTCCCTGCTCAGCAGCCCCTCCCCTCCCAGAGCTGGGCAGAGAACCCAGGAGTCCTGGCTCCCAGTCCCTGCTGCTCTGACCCACCAGCCCCTACTGCCCTCCCAGAGCTGGGGAGAGAACCCAGGCGTCCTGGCTCCCAGTCCCCGCTGCTCTGACCCACCAGCCCCCACTCCCCTCCCAGAGCCGGGGAGAGAACCCAGGAGTCCTGGCTCCCAGCCCACCCTGCTCTGATCCACCAGCCCCCACTCCCCTCCCAGAGCCGGGGAGAGAACCCAGGAGTCCTGGCTCCCAGCCCCCCTGCTCTAACCCACCAGCCCCCACTCCCCTCCCAGAGCCGGGGAGAGAACCCAGGAGTCCAGGCCTCCAGCCCCGCCCCCATTTCCCTGTCCCAGCGTGCCGGGGTGATGATGTCTCAGTTTGATTTTAGGGGACAACAGCGCCCTCCTGAAAGAGCAGGAGGGGCGCGGTGGGAGGGGGTGGGGGGAGGGGCTGTAACAGGAGGGGACAGGGCCGGGGTGTGTGTGTGGGGGCCCTTGGTGTGAGCGGAGGACACAGGCCCAGCAGGGCCGGCTCCTGCCCCTCCCCCACCCCCTCTTGCCCCCCCCGTCCCCTCTTCTCAGCATTCCCCTCCCCCTCCCTGCGCCCACCCCCCTATCTCTGACCCCTCCCCCACACCCCTCTGCCCCTCTTCCCAGTGTGGGGGCGGGGACACATCCTGCACTAGGGGAGGGAAGGGGGGCTGTGAGGGGCTCAGGGGGTCGAGGGAGGCTGAGCATGGGGGAGGGGATACAGCCCCCCCCCCCCAGCAGGTCCTCCCCCCACAGCAGTAGGTTCCCCCCCCCACCGGCCCCCAATTCTAAGTGAAAGTCGGTGATTCCGTTAGTGTTGCTAAAATTAGCCCAGAGGTCAGATTAGCTGACCCCCCCCTGAATCTCCCCATCAGGTTCCCCCTCTAACTCAACTGTGCCCCCCCCCGAATCTTCCCCCAGGTCCTCCTCCCCCCACCCAGGCAGCAGCCTGTAACCCCAGGTCCTCACCCATGTTCTCCTGCAGAGCCCCCCCCAAGAACCACCCAGTCGTCCCCCCACAATCTTTCCCGACACCCCCACCCAGCACCTTCCACCGAACCATGCGCTGTCCCGTTCCACCCCAGCAGGGGGCACCAGCCTCCCACTTTGAATTCCTCCACCTGGGTGGAAGAGGAAACAGAACTGGCTCCCAGCTCCCACTCCGCTCCCAGAGCCGGGGAGAGAACCCAGGAGTCCTGGCTCCCAGCCCCCCCTGCTCTGACCCACCAGCCCCCGCTCCCCTCCCAGAGCCGGGGAGAGAACCCAGGAGTCCTGGCTCCCAGCCCCCCCTGCTCTGACCCACCAGCCCCCGCTCCCCTCCCAGAGCCGGGGAGAGAACCCAGGAGTCCTGGCTCCCAACCCCCCCTGCTCTGACCCACCAGCCTCCCACTTTGAATTCCTCCACCTGGATGGAAGAGGAAACAGAACTGGCTCCCAGCCCCCACTCCCCTCCCAGAGCCGGGGAGGGAACCCAGGAGTCCTGGCTCCCAGCCCCCCCTGCTCTAACCACCAGCCCCCGCTCCTCTCCCAGGGCCAGGGAGGGAACCCAGGAGTCCGGGCTCCCAGCCCCCCCTGCACTAACCCACCAGCCCCCACTCCCCTCCCAGAGCCGGGGAGAGAACCCAGGAGTCCGGGCTCCCAGCCCCCCCTGCACTAACCCACCAGCCCCCACTCCCCTCCCAGAGCCGGGGAGAGAACCCAGGAATCCGGACTCCCAGCCCCCCCTGCACTAACCCACCAGCCCCCACTCCCCTCTCAGAGCCGGGGAGAGAACCCAGGAGTCCTGCCTCCCAGCCCCCCCTGCTCTAACCCACCAGCCCCCACTCCCCTCCCAGAGCCGGGGAGAGAACCCAGGAATCCTGGCTCCGTGCCCCCCCTGCTCTAACCACCAGCCCCCACTCCCCTCCCAGAGCCGGGGAGAGAACCCAGGAGTCCTGGCTCCCAGCCCCCCCTGCTCTAACCACTAGACCCCACCCCCCTCCCAGAGCCGGGGAGAGAACCCAGGAGTCCGGGCTCCCAGCCCCCCCCTGCACTAACCCACCATCCCCCACTCCCCTCCCAGAGCCGGGGAGAGAACCCAGGAGTCCTGGCTCCCAGCCCCTCCTGCTCTAACCACTAGACCCCACCCCCCTCCCAGAGCCGGGGAGAGAACCCAGGAGTCCGGGCTCCCTGCCAACCCCTCCCCGCGGGGGTTGGGCTCCCTGGGAAACCAGCCGGCTCCGGAGCCAATCGGCGCGGTGGGGCGGGCGGGGCTGGCCGGGCCCCTCGCCACCCGCAGCGGCTCAAGGTCTCCCCAGTCCCGGCCCCCGGCACACGCCGCCCGGCCCCGGTGCCCGCTGCAGCCCTGCCCGCCTCCTCCGGCGGCTGCCTCCGTCCGGTCCGACCCCGGGCCCCTTAACCGGGCTCCGCTCCGCTCCGCCTGCCCGTCCCCTTCCTCTGCTGCAGGGTCCCCCTGCGCCCCCTCGCTAGTTTCCTCTTTTCTCTTCTTTTCTTTCTTTCTTTCTTCCCACTCATCCCTTCTTTCTTTCTTTCTTTCTTTCTTTCTTTCTTTCTTTCTTTCCACTCATCCCTTCTTTCTTTCTTTCTTTCTTTCTTTCTTTCTTTCTTCCCACTCATCCTTTCTTTCTTTCTTTCTTTCTTTCTTTCTTTCTTTCTTTCCACTCATCCCTTTTCTCTTTCTTTCTTTCTTTCTTTCTTTCTTTCTTTCTTTCTTTCTTTCTTCCCATTCATCCCTTTCTTTCTTTCTTTCTTTCTTTCTTCCCACTCATCCCTTTTCTCTTTCTTTCTTTCTTTCTTTCTTTCCACTCATCCCTTCTTTCTTTCTTTCTTTCTTTCTTTCTTTCTTTCCACTCATCCCTTCTTTCTTTCTTTCTTTCTTTCTTTCTTTCCACTCATCCCTTTTCTCTTTCTTTCTTTCTTTCTTTCTTTCTTTCTTTCCCACTCACCCCTTTTCTGTCTTTCTTTCTCCCCCCCCCGCCCGCCGGAGGATCTCGGCTCAGGTCTAACAGACCGTCCCGGGGGGGGGGGGGGGCGCTTCACTTTTTCATTTCTTCGCACAAGACCCAGGGAGCCCCTCCCGCCCCCCCCCCTCGCCCGGCCCGGGGGTCTCTGTCCCTCCCGGGGCTGCGAGCCGGCGAGATGAGGGCTGGATTCCAGCAGATCAGCAGAGAGGAGGTAAAACCGGCCGGGGGGCAGGGGGGGGGCGGGGAGTCTTAAGGCAGAGCAAGAATATGGGGCCGTGGGGGGCAGCGTGGGCTTGGGGGGGGAGATGGGGGGCAGCGGGGGGCCATGGGGGGCAGTGGGGAGCGATGGGGACTGTGGGGGCAGCGTGGGGCCATGGGGAGCGATGGGGGCTGTGGGGGCAGCGTGGGGCTGTGGGGAGCTGTGGGGAGCGATGGGGGCTGTGGGGGCAGCGTGGGGCCGTGGGGAGCTGTGGGGAGCGATGGGGGCTGGGGGGGCAGCGTGGGGCCATGGGGAGCTGTGGGGAGCGATGGGGGTTGGGGGGGCAGCATGGGGCAATGGGGAGCTGTGGGGAGCAATGGGGGCTGTGGGGGCAGCATGGGGCCATGGGGAGCGATGGGGGCTGGAGGGGGCAGCGTGGGGCCCTGGGGAGTGATGGGGGCTGGGGGGGGCAGCATGGGGCCATGGGGAGCTGTGGGGAGCGATGGGGGCTGGGGGGGGCAGCGTGGGGCCATGGGGAGCTGTGGGGAGCGATGGGGCTGGGCTGTCAGTGTGGGGCCATGGGGAGCGATGGGGGCTGGGGGGCACTGGGGGGCCATGGGGAGCTGTGGGGAGCGATGGGGCTGGGCTGTCAGTGTGGGGCTAGGGGGGGCAGCATGGGGCTGGGGGGGGCAGCATGGGGCCATGGGGAGCTGTGGGGAGCGATGGGGGCTGGGGGGGCAGCATGGGGCCATGGGGAGCTGGGGGGAGCGATGGGGACGGGGGGGCTGCAGCGGGGTCACGGGGGGAGCTGGGGGGAAGTGATGGGGGCTGTGGGGGCAGCATGGAGCCCGGGGGAGCTGTGGGGAGCGATGGGGCTGGGCGGTCAGTGTGGGGCTAGGGGGGGCAGCATGGGGCTGGGGGGGGCAGCATGGGGCCATGGGGAGCTGTGGGGAGCGATGGGGGCTGGGGGGCAGTGTGGGGCTAGGGGGGGCAGCATGGGGCTGGGGGGGCAGCATGGGGCCATGGGGAGCTGTGGGGAGCGATGGGGCTGGGCTGTCAGTGTGGGGCTGGGGGGGCAGCATGGGGCCATGGGAAGCTGTGGGGAGCGATGGGGGCTGGGGGGGCAGCATGGGGCCATGGGGAGCTGTGGGGAGCAATGGGGGCTGGGGGGCAGCATGGAGCCATGGGGAGCTGTGGGGAGCGATGGGGCTGGGCGGTCAGTGTGGGGCTAGGGGGGGCAGCATGGGGCTGGGGGGGGCAGCATGGGGCCATGGGGAGCTGTGGGGAGCGATGGGGGCGGTGGGGAGCGATGGGGACTGGGGGGGCAGCGTGGGGCCATGGGAGCTGTGGGGACCGTGGGGGCAGCGTGGGGGCAGCGTGGGGCCAGGGGGAGCTGTGGGGAGCGATGGGGACCGTGGGGGGCAGCATGGGGCCATGGGGAGCTGTGGGGAGTGATGGGGGCTGGGGGGCAGTGTGGGACCATGGGGAGCTGTGGGGAGCGATGGGGGGGCAGTGTGGGACCATGGGGAGCTGTGGGGATCAATGGGGGCTGGGGGGGCAGCGTGGGGCCATGGGAGCTGTGGGGGGGACCGTGGGGCCAGCGTGGGGCTGTGGGAGGAGTGCAGCCGGCACAGTGAGGGGGTGCCGAGTGGGGGACAGTACAGGCTGGGGGAAGGGGGGACGGTGAGCCAAGCTGGGGGTGCCGGGGGGGGCTGCATCCGCCCCGATTCTCTTGGGCTTGTTGAGTTTCGGGAGGGCGCCCGCACCCCCCGTTTCACATCCCTCCCCCGCAGCTCCCCTCCTCCCTGGCCATAAAATCCTGCCCCCCGGCCGTGGCATTAAGGAGGAAAACATGGGACTATTTATACGCCTGCTATTGCGTAACCACCTCACATGTCTGTGTTATTCGTCATACGTGTGCGTGGGTGGAGCTTGGCATCCGGGACACGCAGGGGCTCTGTGTGTTAACCTGTCTGTTCTGCAGCCCGGATGGGGGGGGGCGACAGTCTGTAGGGTGCATAGGACACGCGTGTGACACAGTGTGTCTAATCGATGTTGCACGGCGGCGGCGGGGGTGTGTGTGTGTTAGTGTGAGATACAGCACAGGTGGGGCATCTCTGTGTGTTATCTAGAACACGCGTGTGACACAGTGTGTCTGATCGATGTTACACAGCAGCGGCGTGTGTGTGTGTGTGTGTTAGTGTGTGATACAGCACAGGTGGGGCATCTCTGTGTGTTATCTAGAACATGCGTGTGACACAGTGTGTCTGATCGATGTTACACAGCAGCGGCGTGTGTGTGTGTGTGTGTGTGTGTGTTAGTGTGAGATACAGCATAGGTGGGGCATCTCTGTGTGTTATCTAGAACACGCGTGTGACACAGTGTGTCTGATCGATGTTACACAGCAGCGGCGTGTGTGTGTGCTAGTGTGAGATACAGCACAGGTGGGGCATCTCTGTGTGTTATCTAGAACACGCGTGTGACACAGTGTGTCTGATTGATGTTACACAGCAGCGGGGATGTGTGTGTGTTAGTGTGAGATACAGCACAGGTGGGGCATCTCTGCATGTTATCTGGAACACACGTGTGACGCCATGTGTCTGGCCCGGGGGCGTTCGTGTGGCTGGCGTATCAGCTATCCTGTCCATTTCACGAGGGTAAAAAAGCATCAATTTCAGCTCAGCTTGGAAGGCAGCGCAGAAGTAAGGGTGGCAATACCAGGACCCCCCCCAAAATAACCTTGTGACCCCCCCAACTCTCTTTTGGGTCAGGACCCCCAATTTGAGAAACACTGGACTCCCCCGTGAGCTCTGTATAGTATAGGGTAAAAGCTCACCAGATTTCACCGGGGCGGGGGCAGATTTCACGGTGGAAGAGACCAGATTTCACGGTGGGGAAACCAGATTTCACGGTGGGGAGACCAGATTTCACGGGGGGAGACCAGATTTCACGGTCCGTGATGCGTTTTTCATGGCCGTCGATTTGGTATGGCCCCACGTACAGCACACGTGAGCAGGCGGTGTGTTCCGTAGCACACACATGTGACCCCATGTATGGGATGGTGGCTTTTGTTTCACGGGACACGGGCGGGACGTTGGGCAGCTGTGTTATCTGGAACCCGTGTCTGGGGCTGGATAGCCGGGCCGCGTTACAGAGCCCGCAGGAGAGGGATTGTGGGCCTATGTTATAGACAACACGTGTGGTAATCTGATATATGTTTTGTCGCACCTGGGGTTGTCGTACGTGAAGTTCTGTACCGGATCTTTTCAGGGGGAATCAGGCAAAACGCCACATTTATTAGCAATACATGTATTCATTAACACTGTATCATATGCATATGATATATTACACTCACACACACAAGCACACTGTGGTGTCATGTCAGGTCTGGGTTACGTAGCACACGCGTGTGGTGTTGTGTCAGGGCTGGGTTACACAGCACGTGTGTGGTGTTGTGTCCGGTCTGTGTTACATAGCACATATGTGGTGTTGTGTCAGGGCTGGGTTACACAGCACGTGTGTGGTGTTGTGTCAGGGCTGGGTTACGTCGCACACGCGTGTGGTGTTGTGTTAGGTTTGTGTTGCCTAGCACACATGTGTGATGTCACGTCGTTGTTACCAGTTAGTTGTTCTCCCTAACTGCCCTGGCCAGGTGAGTTAGATTCGGGGGAGGGGGTGGAGCCGGGCTTCCGCCGATCCGGATCGATGCGAGCTCGCATGCACGCTGCCAAATCCTTACGTGTTTGCACGACGGGGGGGGGGCACATTACCCCTCTTCCGTCGTGCGAGCCCCGTCTGGGTTTGCACGAGGCTTTGCCTCCTCGCCGTAGACAAGCCGAGACCCGGGGTCCTCTGCAAGACAACTGGCCTTTATAGCCGCGTCCCTCTCCTGCAAATCTGCACCGGCTCCAAATATTCTCCTAGCAAAAAGACATTTTCCTTCCACGTTAACTCTCCTTAGGGGCTCTAACAGGACCCCAGGGCTTAACACCACGTTTTCTAGACGTTTGTCTACACAGGGATCTGATGCAAAGTTCCGCTATCAAAGGACTCGACACAAGATTGTAGGGAACCAGCTTATACAGGGCTCGACGAAGCGGCATCGTACAAAGTCGTATGAAAGTTACGCGAAGATGCTTAATACAGAGCATTAGCTACAGGGTGGGTAGTGGGTTTACGAGACACGTGTCCCTTATAGTGGGGGAGTGTGTCTGTGAGTCTGAACGCGTGTGGGGGCCCCGCTTGTGTCATGGCTATGTTATGCTGCACTTGTGGGGGACCCGTGTGTCTGAATATGCCACGCATGGGAGGGTTAAAATGTCCTATGCGCTACAGACCATATGTGTGACACTTTCTGGGGTACTGGACACAGGGGGAAAGTGCCTGTTATACTTGAACACGCATGTGGCACTTTGTAGCTGGCCTGTGTCATGTAGCACACGTGAGGGTAAACGTGCCTATTATAACACATACCGGGGTGTCGTGTCAGGTCTGTGTTAGGTAGCACATGCATGTGGTGTTGTGTCAGGGCACGGCTATGTAACACACGTGCGGTGGTGTGTTAGGTCTGTGTTACATAGCACATGTGTTTGGTGTCGTCAGGTTTGGGTTACCTAGCACACGCATGTGGTGTCATGTCAGGTCTGTCTTACCTAGCACATGTGTGTGGTGTCGTGTCGTGTCAGGTCTGTCTTACCTAGCACACGTGTGTGGTGTCGTTAGGTCTGTGTTACCTAGCGCATGCATGTGGTGTCGTGTCAGGTCTGTGTTACCTAGGACACACGTGTGGTGTTGTGTCAGGTCTGTGTTATGGAGCACACACGTGTGGTGTTATGTCAGGTCTGTGTTACCTAGCACACACATTTGGTGTCATGTTAGGTCTGTGTTACCTCACACGTGTGTGATATCATGTCAGGCCTGTGTTAGGTAGCACATGCATGTGGTGTCATGTCAGGTCTGGGTTATGTAGCACATGCGTTTGGTGTTGTCAGGCTGGGTTACCTAGCACACACGTGTGGTGTTGTGTTAGGTTTCTGTTACCTAGCACATGCGTGTGGTGTTGTGTTAGGTTTGTGTTACCTAGCACATGTGTGTGGTGTCGTGTCAGGTCTGTGTTACCTAGGACATGTGTGTGGTGCTGTGTCAGGTCTGTGTTATGGAGCACACATGTGTGGTGTCGTGTCAGGTCTGTGTTACCTAGGACACACATGTGGTGTTGTGTCAGGTCTGTGTTATGGAGCACACGTGTGGTGTCGTGTCAGGTCTGTGTTACCTAGGACACACGTGTGGTGTTGTGTCAGGTCTGTGTTATGGAGCACACGTGTGGTGTCATGTCAGGTCTGTGTTACCTAGGACACACGTGTGGTGTTGTGTCAGGTCTGTGTTATGGAGCACACGTGTGGTGTCGTGTCAGGTCTGTGTTACCTAGCACACGTGTGGTGTCATGTCAGGTCTATGTTACCTAGCACACGTGTCCGATAAAACATCTCTGTTCTGGAAAAGCTGGGGGTGGTCACTTCACTCAGTGTGATTGCCTCCCACCCCCACTTTTCCCCTGCCCCCGTCAGCGACACTGAGTCAGTGGCCAGAGGGGACTTTTCATTGGGGGGGCTCTGTGGGGTTTGGGGGGGTTCGTACAGCGGGGGAGGGGCTGGTGATGGAAGCGGCTCTGGCCCGGGCACAGAGCCAGGGGCAGGTACGTTACCCAAGTGGGTACGGGGGGGGGGCAGCGCTGCCCCCTGCTGGAGAGAATCAGGGTGTGTGTCAGCGTGGGGTTGTGTGTGGGGGTGGGGGTGTGTGTGTGTGCGCAGAGCACTGCCCCCTGCTCTAGGGAATCGAAGTGTGTGTGTCAGTGGGTGGGTGTGATTGTGTGTGCTTGTGGTGTGTGTGTCCGTGTGTGATTGTGTGTGCTTGTGGTGTGTGTGTCAGTGGGTGGGTGTGATTGTGGTATGTGTGTGTGTCAGTGTGTGTGTTTGTGTGTGCTTGTGGTGTGTGTCAGTGGGGGGTGTGCTTGTGTGTGCTTGTGGTGTGTGTGTCAGTGGGAGGGTGTGATTGTGTGTGCTTATTGTATGTGTGTGTGGTGTGTATGTGTCAGTGGGTGGGTGTGATTGTGTGTGCTTGTGGTATGTGTGTGTCAGGGTGTGTGTGTGATTGTGTGTGCTTGTGGTGTATGGTGTGTGGTGTGTGTGTCAGTGTGTGGGTGTGATTGTGTGTGCTTGTGGTGTGTGTGTATGTGTGTCTGTGTGATTGTGTGTGCTTGTGGTGTGTGTGTCTGTGTCAGTGGGTGGGTGTGCTTGTGGTGTGTGTGTCAGTGGGTGGGTGTGATTGTGTGTGATTGTTGTATGTGTGTGTGGTGTGTGTGTCTGTGTGTGTGTGATTGTGTGTGCTTGTGGTGTGTGGTGTGTGTGTCAGTGTGTGTGTGTGTGTGATTGTGTGTGCTTGTGGTGTGTGTGTCAGTGTGTGTGTGTGTGATTGTGTGTGCTTGTGGTGTGTGTGTCAGTGTGTGGGTGTGATTGTGTGTGCTTGTGGTATGTGTCTGTGTGTCTGTGTGGGGGGTGTATGTTTGTGTCAGTTTGTGCGTGTGTGTCTGTGTGTGTGTGTGTGAGGCACAGAGAGGGAGGCCTTGCGTTCAGTGTGCACACGTGGAGTGGGGAATTTGGACCACAATTTGCCTTTGGTCTGTTTGTATAAGCAGGATTTGCATACAGGCCTGGTGTGGGTGTGACTTGTGCGTGTGTGTGTGTGTGTGAGTGACTTGTGCGTGTGACTTGTTTGTATGGCATGTGTGTGACTTGTGCACAGCCCAAGTATATCCCCTCCCCCATCTCCCACCCCAGCCCCCACAAGCCAGCCCCACACCGGGAGCCGGCGCCCCCTAGAGGGGACAGGCCCCTGCCCCATTCCCCGCCCCCCTGCCCCAGCCCCAGCCAGTCCCCGCCCTGGGGCCGGGTGGGAGCCGGCGCCCCCTAGAGGGGACAGGCCCCTGCCCCATTCCCTGCCCCCCAGAGCCAGCCAGTCCCCGCCCTGGGGCCGGGTGGGAGCCGGCGCCCTCTAGAGGGGACAGGCCCCTGCCCCATTCCCCGCCCCCCTGAGCCAGCCAGTCCCCGCCATGGGGCCAGATGGGAGCCGGCGCCCCCCAGAGGGGACAGGCCCCTGCCCCATTCCCCGCCCCCCTGAGCCGGCCAGTCCCCGCCCTGGGGCCGGGTGGGAGCCGGCGCCCCCTAGAGGGGACAGGCCCCTGCCCCATTCCCCACCCCCCTGAGCCAGCCAGTCCCCGCCCTGGGGCCGGGGGGGAGCCGGCGCCCCCTAGAGGGGACAGGCCCCTGCCCCATTCCCCGCCCCCCTGAGCCAGCCAGTCCCCGCCCTGGGGCTTGGGGGGGCAGCGGGGGGGCAGCCCCGCCCCAGCCTTTCACTGTTTACGTTTCCTGGGCGTCCCGGGCTCTGGGGCTTTTCCTAATAAGGGCTTTTTTCGGCCAAGGCTTTTCTGGGCCATCGGCGTGAGGAGGGGGGGGTGTGGGAAGGGATCTGGCCCCCCTGTTTTATAATCACCCCCCCACACACACACACTGATAGGCGGGGCGCTAATCCCTGATATTTCGGGGGAGCCCTCCACCGACCCCCGTGGCCTCACCAATGCCCGGGGGGGGGGGTCAGCGCTGGGGCTGGGAGGGACGGGTAGACGGGGGGTGTGTGTGTGTGTGCAGAGGGCTCCCCAAATCCATCCCCCCCCCGCCACCATGGGGAATATCGCCTTGTCGGGGGTCTGCCCATGCAGAGAGATGAAATCAGAGGTGGTGTTTTGGGGTTGGGGGGGGGGGGGGGCTGCGCTGGAGCAGAATGAATGAACCTTCGGTGTCCGATCCCTCCCAGAGCCGGGGAGAGAACTCAGGAGTCCTGGCTCCCAGCCCCCCCTGCTCTAACCCACCAGCCCCCACTCCCCTCCCAGAGCCGGGGAGAGAACCCAGGAGTCCTGGCTCCCAGCCCCCCCCCTGCTCTAACCCACCAATCCCACTCCCGTCCCAGAGCTGGGCGAGAGAACCCAGGAGTCCTGGCTCCCAGCCCCCCCCTGCTCTAACCCACCAGCCCCCACTCCCCTCCCAGAGCCGGGGAGAGAACCCAGGAGTCCTGGCTCCCAGCCCCCCCCCCTGCTCTAACCCACCAATCCCACTCCCGTCCCAGAGCTGGGCGAGAGAACCCAGGAGTCCTGGCTCCCAGCCCCCCCCTGCTCTAACCCACCAGCCCCCACTCCCCTCCCAGAGCTGGGGGAGAGAACCCAGGAGTCCTGGCTCTCAGCCCCCCTGTTCTAAACACCAGCCCCCACTCCCCTCCCAGAGCCGGGGAGAGAACCCAGGAGTCCTGGCTCCCAGCCCCCCCTGCTCTAACCCACCAGCCCCCACTCCCCTCCCAGAGCCGGGGAGAGAACCCAGGAGTCCTGGCTCCCCCCCCTAACCAGTAGACTGTACTGTCTCTCTCCCTCCCCCACTCAGAGGTGCAGCCGTGCCTGATTCGATGCCAAGTGCCCAACCCCTTGTCTGCCAGCCGCAGAGGTGCCCTGCCCTCTAAGTCGGGCCCTGGGGTGGGGGTGGGGGACGTGGGTTTGCAAATTGTGCCTCACTCTATCTGTGCAGCGCCCGGCGCGCCGGGGACCCGATCTCGGTCGGGGGGGGGGGTCATGTGGGAAATGGAACTGGAAGCAGACGATGGCAGGGGAAGCGACCGGGCCAGGCTTAGTCAGAGGAGAAGGGGACGTGCGAGCTCGCATGCACGCTGCCAAATCCTTACGTGTTAGCACGACGGGGGGGGGGGCACATTACCCCTCTTCCGTCGTGCGAGGCGGTGTCTGGGTTTGCACGAGGCTTTGCCTCCTCTCCGTAGTCCCGCAGAGGCGGGGCAAACCTGGGCACCGTGGCACGGGGCCGTGCAACTTGCACGGGGGGTGGGCGTGCAACGCTTTCAATGTTTGTCCTGGGGCTTTGCACGACGGGGGGGCACATTGCCCCTCTTCCGTCGTGCGAGGCGGTGTCTGGGTTTGCACGAGGCTTTGCCTCCTCTCCGTAGTCCCGCAGAGGCGGGGCAAACCTGGGCACCGTGGCACGGGGCCGTGCAACTTGCACGGGGGGTGGGCGTGCAACGCTCTCAGTGTTTGTCCTGGGGCTTTGCACGCCCGTTGCTGCGAACTGCCCTGCAGCAGTGCCGGGTGTGCCGGGAGAGACGGGGTCCGTCCCCCCACCCCATGGCTCCACAGGGATGCGGGGAGCTCACCTGCAGGGGGCGCCCCTTGTGTCTCCGCAGGAGGACGAAGTCCCGCCGGAGGCCGGGCCGGGGATAACCTCGACCCTGGTGCTGTCGGTCTTCACGGCCGTGCTGGGGTCTCTGCAGTGTGGGTACAACATCGGTGTCATCAATGCCCCCCAAAAGGTGAGAGATTCCCCCCAACGCGCTTTCCCCTCTAGGGGGCGCCGGCTCCCCCCCGGCCCCAGGGCGGGGACTGGCTGGCTCAGGGGGGCGGGGAATGGGGCAGGGGCCTGTCCCCTCTAGGGGGCGCCGGCTCCCACCCGGCGTCAGGGCGGGGACTGGCCGGCTCAGGGGGGCGGAGAATGGGGCAGGGGCCTGTCCCCTCTAGGGGGCGCCGGCTCCCACCGAGCCCCAGGGAAGGGCCTGGCTGGCTCAGGAGGGCGGGGAATGGGGCAGGGGCCTGGCCCCTCTGGGGGGCGCCGGCTCCCACCCGGCCCCAGGGCGGGGACTGGCTGGCTCAGGGGGGCGGGGAATGGGGCAGGGCCCTGTCCCCTCTAGGGGGCGCCGGCTCCCACCCGGCCCCAGGGCAGGGACTGGCTGGCTCAGGGGGGCGGGGAATGGGGCAGGGGCCTGTCCCCTCTAGGGGGTGCCGGCTCCCACCCGGCCCCAGGGCGGGGACTGGCTGGCTCAGGGGGGCGGGGACTGGGGCAGGGGCCTGTCCCCTCTGGGGGGCGCCGGCTCCCCCCCGGCCCCAGGGCGGGGACTGGCTGGCTCAGGGGGGGCAGGGAACGGGGCACGGGGCCCATCCCCCTCGGCGTCACCCCTAAGGAAGAGGGGGGCCCAGGGCTGCGGGTGGGGAGTGAGGGGCACCGGGCAGTGACCCCCCGTTTCTCCCCCCCACCCCGACCCCCCAGATCATCGAGCAGAACTATAACGCCACCTGGCTGGCGCGGCACAACGCGTCCATCGAGCTCTCCACGCTCACCACCCTCTGGTCCCTGTCGGTCGCCATCTTCTCCATCGGGGGCATGATCTCCTCCTTCCTGGTGGGGGTCGTCTCTGAGTGGCTGGGCAGGTAACCCCGCTCTGCCACCCGCTTGGGGGGCGGGGCGCTCTGACCGGGCAGGCGGGGCTGGCTCCGGGGGGCGCTGTGGGGCAGGGAGCGGGGCGGGGGGCTCAGGAGGGGGGCGCTCTCCCCTGGCAGTGGGCTGGCCCCAGGGTGGCGCTAGGGGGCGCTGTGGGGCAGGGAGCGGGGCTGGGGGGCTCAGCAGGGGGCGCTCTCCCCTGGCAGGCGGGGCTGGCCCCAGGGCGGCGCTAGGGGGCGCTGTGGGGCAGGGAGCTCGGGGGGGGGCTCAGCAGGGGGCGCTCTCCCCTGGCAGGCAGGGCTGGCCCCAGGGTGGCACTAGGGGGCGCTGTGGAGCAGGGAGCATGGCAGGGGGGCTCAGCAGGGGGCGCTCTCCCCTGGCAGGCAGGGCTGGCCCCAGGGCAGCGCTAGGGGGCGCTGTGGAGCAGGGAGCATGGCAGGGGGGCTCATCAGGGGGCGCTCTCCCCTGGCAGGGGGCTGGCCCCAGGGCGGCGCTAGGGGGCGCTGTGGGGCAGGGAGCGGGGCGGGTGGCTCAGCAGGGGGCGCTCTCCCCTGGCAGGCAGGGCTGGCCCCAGGCTGGCACTAGGGGGTGCCGTGGGGCAGGGAGCTGGGGGGGGGGCTCAGCAGGGGGCGCTCTCCCCTGGCAGGCAGGGCTGGCCCCAGGGCGGCGCTAGGGGGCGCCGTGGGGCAGGGGCTCAGCAGGGGGCGCTCTCCCCTGGCAGGCAGGGCTGGCCCCAGGGCGGCGCTAGGGGGCGCTGGGGGGCAGGGAGCTGGGGGGGGGCTCAGCAGGGGGCGCTCTCCCCTGGCAGGCGGGGCTGGCCCCAGGGCGGCGCTAGGGGGCGCTGTGGGGCAGGGGCAGCAGGGGGCGCTGTGCTGTGGGGAGCGGGGCGGGGCAGCCAGCAGGGGTCTGCTCGGCGGGGGGGCAGGGCCTATGGGGCTGGGGTCCCCGGTGTCTCAGCCTCTCTCCCCTCCCCCGCAGGAAGCGGGCCATGATTCTCAATAACGCCCTGGCCTTCCTGGGCGGGGCCCTCATGGGGCTGGCCAAGCTGGGCTGCTCCTACGAGATGATGATCCTCGGCCGGTTCCTGATTGGTGCCTTCTCAGGTAACGGACAGCGCCCGCGGGCCAATCGGATGGGAGGGAGGGAGATGGTTTGGGGGTGGGAGAGTGGGTGCTATGGGGGATGGGTGGGGCCATGGGTCAGGGGTGTGGATGGGTGGGGGCCGTCATTGGGTTCTGCATGTCACAGATACCACCCCCCCATCATTAGCATACAAGCCCCGCCTTTTAAAGGGGCACTGTGTATGTGAGGGGGGGTCCACCACGTTGTGCCTCAATTTCCCCCCACAGACCTAGGGGGCACGCTCCCTCTCCCCCCCGCCCACCCAGACATCCTGCTAATCTGCGGTTCCCCTCTCCTCTCCCCCAGGGCTGGTATCTGGCTTGGTCCCCATGTACGTGGGTGAAATTTCCCCCACCCGCCTGCGGGGGGCGCTGGGGACCCTGCACCAGCTGGCCCTCGTCATCGGGATCCTCATTGCCCAGGTAACGGGCGCGCGGGGGCGCCGGCGGGCGGGGGATCCGGCTCGGTGGCGGGCGGGGAGGGGCCAGCAGGGGGCGCCGGGCTGAGATCTCTCTGTCTCCGCCCCCCGGCAGGTGTTCGGGCTGGAGTCCCTCCTCGGCGGCCCCGAGCTGTGGCCCCTGCTGCTGGGGCTGACGGTGGCGCCCTCGGCCCTGCAGCTGGTGCTGTTCCCCTTCTGCCCCGAGAGCCCCCGGTACCTCTACATCATCCGCAACAAGGAGTCCAAGGCCAAGGAGAGTGAGTGTCCCGCCACGGGCCCCGCTTCCGCCCGCCCGTCCTGCCGCCGCCCGCCCGTCCCCGCTTCCGCCCGCCCACCTCTCCTTCCGTCCGTCCACCCATTCCCGCTTCCGCCCGCCCGTCCTGCCGCCCGCCCTGCCGCCCGCCCGCCCGTCCCCGCTTCCGCCCGCCCATCCCCGCTTCCGCCCGCCCACCTCTCCTTCCGTCCGTCCACCCATCCCCGCTTCCGCCCGCCCACCTCTCCTTCCGTCCGCCCGCCCGTCCCCGCTTCCGCCCGCCCGTCCTGCCGCCCACCCACTCGTCCGCCCACCCGTCCCCTCTTCCACCCGCCCACCTCTCCTTCCGTCCGTCCACCCATTCCCGCTTCCGCCCGCCCGTCCTACCGCCCGCCCTGCCGCCCGCCGGCCCGTCCCCGCTTCCGCCCGCCCGTCCTGCCGCCGCCCGCCCATCCCCGCTTCCGCCCGCCCACCTCTCCTTCCACCCGCCCACCCGTCCCCGTTTCCGCCCGCCCACCTCTCCTTCCACCCGCCCTCCCGTCGCCGCTTCGGCCCGCCCGTCCTTCCGGCGCCCGCACGTCCCCTCTTCCGACCGCCCACCTCTCCTTCCGTCCGTCCACCCATTCCCGCTTCCGCCCGCCCGTCCTGCCGCCCGCCCTGCCGCCCGCCGCCCGTCCCCGCTTCCGCCCGCCCATCCCCGCTTCCGCCCGCCCACCTCTCCTTCCGTCCGTCCCCCCCCCCCCGCTTCCGCCCGCCCAACACTCCTTCCGTCCGCCCGCCCTTCCCCGCTTACGCCCGCCCGTCCTGCCGCCCCCCCTCTCGTCCGCCCACCCGTCCCCTCTTCCACCCGCCCACCTCTCCTTCCGTCCGTCCCCCCATTCCCGCTTCCGCCCGCCCGTCCTACCGCCCGCCCTGCCGCCCGCCCGCCCGTCCCCGCTTCCGCCCGCCCGTCCTGCCGCCGCCCGCCCATCCCCGCTTCCGCCCGCCCACCTCTCCTTCCACCCCGCCACCCGTCCCCGTTTCCGCCCGCCCACCTCTCCTTCCACCCGCCCTCTCGTCCGCCCACCCGTCCCCGCTTCCGCTCGCCCACCTCTCCTTCCACCCGCCCACGCGTCCGCCCACCCGTCCCCGCTTCCGCCCGCCCACCTCTCCTTCCGTCCGCCCACCTGTCCCCTCTTCCGCCTGCCCGTCCTGCCGCCCACCCACTCGTCTGCCCACCCGTCCCCTCTTCCACCCGCCCACCTCTCCTTCCGTCCGTCCTCCCATCCCCGCTTCCGCCCGCCCACCTCTCCTTCCTGCCGCCCGCCCGTCCCCGCTTCCGCCCGCCCACCTCTCCTTCCGCCCGCCCACCTGTCCCCTCTTCCGCCTGCCCGTCCTGCCGCCCACCCACTCGTCCGCCCACCCGTCCCCTCTTCCACCCGCCCACCTCTCCTTCCGTCCGTCCACCCATCCCCGCTTCCGCCCGCCCACCTCTCCTTCCTGCCGCCCGCCCGTCCCCGCTTCCGCCCGCCCACCTCTCCTTCCGCCCGCCCACCTGTCCCCTCTTCCGCCTGCCCGTCCTGCCGCCCACCCACTCGTCCGCCCACCCGTCCCCTCTTCCACCCGCCCACCTCTCCTTCCGTCCGTCCACCCATTCCCGCTTCCGCCCGCCCGTCCTACCGCCCGCCCTGCCGCCCGCCTGCCCGTCCCCGCTTCCGCCCGTCCTGCCGCCGCCCGCCCATCCCCGCTTCCGCCCGGCCAGCTCTCCCTGCAGCCGCCCACCCGTCCCCGTTTCCGCCCGCCCACCTCTCCTTCCACCCGCCCACTCGTCCGCCCTCCCGTCCCCGCTTCCGCCCGCCCACCTCTCCTTCCGTCCGCCCCCCGGTCCCCTCTTCCGCCTGCCCGTCCTGCCGCCCACCCACTCGTCCGCCCACCCGTCCCCTCTTCCACCCGCCCACCTCGCCTTCCATCCGTCCACCCCTCCCCGCTTCCGCCCGCCCGCCCGTCCTGCCGCCCGCCCGTCCCCGCTTCCGCCCGCCCGCCCGTCCTGCCGCCCGCCCGTCCCCGCTTCCGCCCGCCCACCTCTCCTTCCGCCCGCCTGTCCCCGCTTCCGCCCGCCTGCCCGTCCTGCCGCCCGCCCACTCGTCCGCCCACCCGTCCCCGCTTCCGCCCTCCCTCCCGTCCTGCCGTCCGTCCGCCCGTCCCCGCTTCCACCCGCCCGCCTCTCCTTCCGCCCGCCCGTCCCCGCTTCCGCCCGCCCACCTCTCCTTCCACCCGCCCAGTCGTCCGCCCTCCCGTCCCCGCTTCCGCCCGCCCACCTCTCCTTCCACCCGCCCACTCGTCCGCCCACCCGTCCCCTCTGTCCATCCCCATCTATCTACCTACCCATCCGTCCATCCCCATCTATCTACCCACCCATCTGTCCATCCCCAACCCACCACTCCATCCCCATCTACCTACCTACCCATCTGTTCATTCCCAACTCATCCCCATCTATCTACCTACCCATCCGTCCAGCCCCATCTAGATATCCATCCACCTGTCCATCCCTCTACCCATCTGTCCATCCCCCAACCCATCCCTCCATCCCCATCTATCTACCTACCCATCTGTCCATCCCCAACTCATCCCCATCTATCTACCTACCCATCCGTCCAGCCCCATCTAGATATCCATCTATCCGTCCATCCCCCTACCCATCCGTCCATCCCCATTACCTACCTACCCATCTGTCCATCCCCCAACCCATCCCTCCATCCCCATCTATCTAACCACCCATCTGTCCATCCCCAGCCCACCACTCCATCCCCATCTATCTACTTATCCATCCCCAACCCATCCATCCCCATCTATCTACCTACCATCGCTCCAATCCCTCCATCCCCATGAGTTGTCCCATCCCTCGGTCCGTCACCGCTCCATCCATCGCTGTCCCCGCGCCGGCAGGTTTGAAGCGGCTGACGGGGTGCAGCGACGTGAGCGAGGCCCTGACAGAGATGAAGGAGGAGAAGCGGCGGATGGACATGGAGCGCAAGGTCTCCATCGCCCAGCTCTTCCGCTGCCGGATCTATCGCCAGCCGCTGCTCATCGCTGTGGTGCTCCAGCTGTCCCAGCAGCTCTCCGGCATCAATGCGGTGAGGGGAGGCGGGGCTTGGCTGGAGGAGGAGCCTGGGGAAGATGGGGTGGGGCCTGGAGATGGGGGTGGAGCTTGTTGGGGTGGGGCTTGGGAGAATCAGGGCGGAGCCTCAATGGGAGAATGTGGGGGCGGAGTCTGTCTGGAGGGAATGGGGCGGAGTGTGGCAGGGAGCTTGGTTGGGGGAGGAGCCTGGCAGATGGGGGTGGAGCCTCAGAAGGGAGGGGCCTGGCAGATGGGGTGGAGCCTGAAGGAGAAGAGGGAGCAAAGTGAGACCCCATGGGATCTGGGGGGCGGCTCTGACCTCCTCTTCTCTGCCCCCCAGATATTCTATTACTCCACCAGTATCTTTGAGTCAGCCGGGCTGGAGCAGCCGGTGTTCGCCACGATCGGCGCTGGGGCCATCAACGCTGCCTTCACCGTTGTCTCGGTAAGAGACCCCCGCAGCCAGCCGCCCCTTGGGGGTGTCCATCCACACCCCTCCCAACTCTTATTTCTGTCCCCCTTGTCTCTCCCTCCCTCCACAAGCTGTTCCTGGTGGAGCGGGCAGGCCGCCGGACGCTGCACCTGGTGGGGCTGGCAGGCATGATGGTGTGTGCCGTGGTGATGACGGTGGCGCTGGTGTATCTGGTGAGTAGCCGGGAAACGGGGAGTGGGAGTCTCGGGCTGAGCACGGCGGCCCCCGTCGGGCTGCGCTGGGGCATCAGCACTGACGGCCGCCGCCCAGCAGCGCAGGTTCTCAGCCCCATCTCTTTCCCCCGCCAGGATCGGGTGCCGGCCATGAGCTACATCAGCATGGTGGCCATCTTCGGCTTCGTGGCTTTCTTCGAGATCGGGCCGGGGCCCATCCCGTGGTTCATCGTGGCCGAGCTGTTCAGCCAGGGGCCCCGCCCGGCGGCCATGGCGGTGGCTGGGGGCTGCAACTGGACCTCCAACTTCATCGTCGGCATGGCCTTCCAGTCCATGGCGGTGAGTGCGCCCCCCGCAGGCGGGCACGGGCAAAGCAACTCTCGGGGTGTGGGCAGGCACCCGTGTGCACCCACACCACCACACCACGCTGCGCGCGCACACCTGCAATGCCACACCACTGTATTTAGACACGCATGAGCACACAGGCGGCAAAATCGTGAATGCCGGCCATTACGACTGGGAATATGCCGGCGGGTAGGGGGGCACGGACCCACAGCAGGGCTGGGAACAAGCCGGCATAGGAGAAGACCGCAGCCACGGGTGGACAAATGGCGTCTCACACGCGCTCGCTGGCAAAAGAAAGAAAGAATTGGAGATATACCAATCTCCTAGAACTGGAAGGGACCTCCAGTAGCAGGGCCAATTTTTGCCCCAGATCCCTAAGTGGCCCCCTCAAGGATTGAACTCACCACCCTGGGTTTAGCAGGCCAATGCTCAAACCACTGAGCTATCCCTCCCCCACCTCCCTTTGCATCCAGCAATCACCCCTCCTCTCCTCTCCCGTAGGATGCCTGCGGGCCATACGTCTTCCTCATCTTCGCGGCCCTCCTCCTTGGTTTCTTCCTCTTCACCTACTTCAAAGTCCCCGAGACGCGGGGCCGGACCTTCGACCAGATTGCTGCCGCGTTCCGACGCACCCCGTCTCTGTTAGACCACGAAGTCAAACCCTCCACCGAGCTGGACTGTCTAGGGCAAGAAGACAACGCCTGACCCGGGGTGGGAGCAATCGGCCAGAGAGAGACACAAGAGGAATGTAACCGTAACCCAGCACTTTAAAGACACAGCAAGGTTTAGAGATTTTTAGGTTAGTTGTTTTGTTTTTAGCTTTGTGGGTTTTATTTTTAAGATTATAGAGAGAGAGAGAGAAAGAGAGTGATTGTGTTGTGTGTGTGTGTCGGCGGCATGGAGATAAAGACCTGTTGGGAGCTGCAGAAGGAGCTCGCTTAAATGACAAAGGAAGGAGAACCTGGAGGAGAATCCAGCTCAGCTGGGTGCACGCTCTTGGAATCAGAAGTGGGGAAAAGACCTCTCCGAGACCATATCCAGCAGCTGGAACGGATGTTCAGGCATTCCCGAGCAATGTACGACACTAGTAGGCTCCAGAACCGTTGACGCCAATGGTTGGAGTAGATTCTGCGTCGATTCAGGGACAGGAGACTTTTCTATCGATGAGAAGGTAGAAAGGCAAAACTCTGGTGGAGTTATTTCGATCCTACTGAACGGTCCCCCCGCCGTCAACGGAGTTGAGCCAAAGGGCCAGAACGAGCATGACCGCCTCACGTGCTCTAACGCCGAGAGCTAGAAAGGTTGGAGCAAGAAGGCCGGGCGTCATGGACGCCGTCAAACGCCGTGACGCCGTCGCTGAATGGCAAGGCTCCTACGGGCAGGAGCTGTGGCTCTTTGCCCTACACATGGTCCCTGTAGTCCAGTGGCCCGACCGTGATTGTGACCAGCACTTGGAGGAAACCTTTCAGCGATACAATGGAGTCACCTCTTAACTCTCCATGGCTGGCGATTGACTCCTAGTGGCAAATATCATGAGAACGTCCATCCTTCTCCGTCCAAGCCAGCAGAGCAGGATTTCCTGGATGCTCTGACCTGGGACATCCCTTCCCGTCCATCTTCTGAGGTTTGCAGATCTAAGGGGACCTCACCACTCTTCCTGGAAAGCGAGCGTCAAGAGAAGATGGTCAACTCATCTTTGGAGGAGAACTGGTTGCGATGGGCTGACAAGGGACGGGGAGAAAGCTATCACTCAAGGTGGGGAAGCTTTTGAGAAAGGGTGCATTGGGTTTTGTGAACTGCAGTCCGCACCAGTTGCAAGTCAACGCAGAATGTGGGACATCCGCTCCACAGCTCATATCTATAGGGACAAGGAATGGCCCGATTGGATCAGACCCATGGTCCACCTACCCCGCTATTGTGTTTTAACAGGACGGTGTCCTCAGCCTTGCATGCAGAAGACAAGATGCTAGGAAGACTCTGTGCTCAGCAGTCCAGGACAATTTGCTAGTTAAAGATGGTGGGATCGTTGGTTGGTTGATTATTTTTAAGAAGGCACCCGGAACAGAGTTGTTAAAATTACCGCTCTCCATTTCGGCTGCTAGCTGACCGATGGACGTCTGAAGCCAGCCAGTTGCGTTGACCTACAAAGACCAACCTCGCTAAAATGTTAGCGATTAGACCCGACACGCCGCTGCGTTTGGGGTGGGACAAACGAGGAACCCATTTAAGCAGATGACAGGCACAAGAGATCAATATCTGTGCTTGAACACAGTTTATGGACGAAGCCAGGAAGCTTCTGAACCGTTAGTAGGATCTGAGAGAGTTTCTGTTTTGTAATTAACGGAGGCGCTTGTCTTAAATGTCAGGGACACATGGAGAGGCATTAGCGCATTATGCGACCTTTTGTATTTCAGTGAGAAGAATGTAAGTAATTCTTTGTATATAAAGGACGTAGTCAAACCGAGGGCCAGTGTGGTTGCGTTTGCTTCATTGTAGACACTCATGAATCTAACTGCTCCTGCGGCAGAGGTGGATGTTATGAGAGAAAAGGATTTAAGGGAAAAATAGATCTGAGGGTCTTTTAACAAGGCTACGAACAGACAGATTCATTGTAGCAAAGCAAAGGTGCCATTCTGAAATTCATCCCCGGGTTTCTGGATGAATTACACTCGGCATTTGACAGCACCGTGGGTAGATTCAGCAAAGAATCCTGTGGCACCTTATAGACTGACAGACGTTTTGGAGCATGAGTTTTCGTGGGTGAATACCCACTTCGTCGGATGCATGTGTGGGTAGATTGTTTCATATTGACAAGGGAGTGATCATTTATAGTCAGGTCCAGATTTTTGCAGTGCCCTAGTTCGATAGACCAAATTCTTAGATCTTTTAGAAAAACCTCCCCTCGTGAATTAAAAATCGTCAGTGATGGAGAATCCACCACCACCACCCCGAGTAAATTGTTCCAACGGTTAATTGCCCGCACCGAGAAACATGCAAGCCTTATTTCTAGTCTGAAATAAGTTCCTGCTGGCGTGTGCAAATTCTCAGACTTTTGAAACCCCGGGACAGACAGAAGCAGTCTCCGACCACATCTGGAAAGACTGCTTCCTCATTTTGGATGATGCTAATTTTAGTAGTTAAATGTGTTGTTGGTTTGGGGTTTTTTTTAGGTGGATTTCGAGCATCCCCTTAATTTAATATTCTGCTGCAACGAACACATTGCAATTCATAGAGGCCAGAAGGGACCGGTAGACCATCCAGATCTACAAGGCCATTAAATGTCACATTTCCCCCCTAGTAACTAGCGTCGGACTAATGCCTCTTGCAGGACGGCAGCCAGTCTTGGCTGAGAAGACACCAAGCGATGGAGAATTCACCACTTCCCTCAGGAGTTAGTTCCAGTAACTAACCCTGCCCCTCCCCTGTTAAAAATTAGATCAGTGTTGGGTTAGTGCCTAAGTAGGGCCCTACCAGATTTGTGGCTGTGAAAAACGTGTCACGGCCTGTGAAATCTGCTCTTCTGCACCGCAAAAATCTACCGTACGTATTGCCACCCGTACTTCTGCGCTGCCTTCAGAGCCGGGTGGCCAGCGAGCAGTGGCACAGAAGTGAGGGTGGTATGGTATGTGGGGGAGGGCACTGTGGTCACCCCCCTCCCCCACCAGAGCCAGCCCAAGACCCCTTTAACCTCTGAGCGCTGGGGAGAAATACAGCTGGGGGACCCTCCAGCTGCTAATCCCGGCCGGGCTGCGGAGGGTTGGGACTTCTTCTCCTGCACGGGCTGCTCCTGGGGCTGGGTCAGCGTCACCTCCGCCGGCAGCGCAGAAGTACGGGTGGCGATACCACAACCCCTTTGTGGGTCAGGACCCCCACCCTTACACCACCGTGACATTTCAGATGGAAGTAGCTGAAACGGTGACTTTTCACATTTTTAAACTCCTAGCACTGTGAAATTCATCAAAATGGACCGTGAATTTGGTAGAGCCCGGGGCATAAGTGTTTCTAACCCGGTCGCCCCCTCCCCCCCCGTAAGTTATTTTAAAATTAGTAGAATAACCCTGCGCTACCTGTAGTAGACAGCATGCAATGCCTAGGAAATCAGAAAAGGACACCCAGCCAACGTAACTACGCTCGAGAGCCACAGTGGGTGAGCCGATGGCATTTACTGGATCAACAGCCACTGCTGGAAGAAAGGAGCCTTCAAACTAGGCTGAGGAAGGTAACCAGAGCCCCATAGTTAAACACAAGGCGGGGCAGGGTTGTTAAGCAAGGGAAAAGTCACACGGCGATAACAGAAATTAGTAAAAGTCTTAGGGTAGATGCAATTCTAAGGCGTGTGGGATTTTCAGAGGAATTGCGTGGAGGATTTTCAGATTCTCTTGCTGGCTGGGTCAGACAAAACCAGACCCAGAGAAGTACATTTATAGCAGCAAAAATTGCATTTATACTGCAGTGGTGTTGTCTGTCTGTTCTGGTAGGAACAAGCTCTAACTTGACAAAGTTGAGCACATTAAGCCACGGGAGAAAGTCGAGCGCAACTGTTGCCGCTCTCGGCCGGAGGTTTGCGTCTTGCTCCTGTCTGACCAGGGTCGGTCCAGGCCGGATACATTTTCTGCCTTCGCGGCGTACGTCATAGGAAAGACCGTCTTCCTTGAGAGACGCCTTTGCTTTCTCTTCAGGCACTGCTAACAGAGAGCGTCTCTCAAGGAAAGCAAAGGCGTCTCTCAAGGAAGACAGGCTGCAGTTCTAAAGGTGGCACCACGCGGCTCTTTCTAAACACGCCCACTTCATTCTGCAGCATTGCTGAGGAAAAACGTCCTAAAAATGCCGACCCAAACAGAGGCTCTCAGTAAGAAAACTCTCGCCTCAGGGGTACAACTTAATCATAGCTTCAGCTCAGAAAAAAAAAATAAGCACCCTCATGCCTTTTTATACACCGATCGGGAGGGGGTCTTTGATCCAGAGTTTCCCACAGCCGACTAGACCTTCGGGTGTTCCTCCCCAGGACAGAGTTTCAAAGGGTTGGGTGGGGTGGGAAGAATTTGCATGTACTTCCTAAGAAATCCACCTCCGCCATATCCGTTTCCTGCCAAAGCGGTTCCATGCAGTCGCACAGAAATGTTTGTGTTTCTACTACACTGTAACGCACAGGTCTTCACCCTAATTCAGTAAGATTGAACGTAGTTCAGTCGGGATATGATCTGTCTGTCCCCACCCCACTCTCGCCTCAGGGGACCCTGCGCCACCCCTCAGCTGCGCTTGGAGTTAGCAGCCCGTGGAAAAACTTTCTAACTCCGCCGCTTTCTGCTTGCCCTGCCCTCGGTGGCCAAGGAGAACGCTCACTCACCACCTTTCGTTGCGGGTGGCACGCTCCCAACTTAATTAAAACTCGTTAAACGCCACAGCTGATTTTAACCGAGGCCAGGTTTCCAGTCAGCGTGACCGCCGGGCAGGAGTCATGAGGAGCGGGACATTGAAGGACCATGCCCAAATGCCTATTTTTAGCAGTCCAGCTAACATACTAGACTCACATGCCCGTTGGCATTTTTCCACCAGTAATAGGACCTGCGTCACGGTGGGGCAGCGGCTGCCAGCTAGCGCCAGGACAACGGATACGCACAAAGATGGGCTGAAAGTCAGTTTTACTAGTAAAACTTAGTTTAGAGCAGGCTGCAAATGGGGCTCGGGTTTAATTTTTTATCATGAGGGGCCGCTGACGCCTCCCACCCACCTTGGAAGGAATGCATCCCCCGTAGGGGGTTTGCACTGGCCTAATAAGGCCAATTTAGCGTGGCCGGCCAAACTTGCAGGCGATAAGATCAGAACCGCATTGTGGAATGGAGCCTGGCTGAAATTTGCACACCGCTCACGGTATTAAGACAAAGCTGGAGAGGAATCGCACCAAATATTTGACAAGACTGTTCATGAACCAGGGCTGGGTTGGGCGACACGTCCTCCCATTTGAAAAGAAAAAAAGACAAGTCTTGCCCTTGGTTAAAATGTTTCGGAGAGGCGTGTTTGAAAGGATCAAGGCAAGGATCTAAGGCATTCGAAAACACCATTGTTATGGAGAAGCTATTTACCCCCAAGCCTTTCGCCCACCAGAAACAGTCACTAACGAACGTTCGGTCAACAAAGAACAAGTAGATCTGGCCAATCCATCCACTCCCAGCAGAAATGGCTCTGCTGGCATTTGAGATATTCAATTTTAAGAACGCCCCACTCACCCCTTAGTTTGGAAAATAGGGCGAGCGACTGTATTTAGAAATTTAAGCTCATCACATTGGGAGGAAAAAGTAAAAAGGTTTATTGACCCAAGACTGAAAATTTGAAGTCCCCCCATGCCTCCGATTTAGGGCAGTAAAAGTTTTTGAACTTAGAGGGATGCAAAACCCCCCCCCCCCCCCATCAGCTTTATTTAAGTCTCCTCTGTATTTCAGTGAGAAGTCAAGTTTACCCAGCCCCTGGGCCGCCCAAGAATTAGATTAAACTCTAGCTCCTGTGTTGGAGAATGAGACTCTCTCTTGGCCCGTGTATCATTGGCAGAAGCCCGCCTGGACGCCCGCCCAAGTGGTGTCTCTTGCTGAATCTCGCTCACCCAAACAAGGACCGAGCTGTCTTTTCAAGCGAGATTTTTGTATTACCGCAAAAAACTCCTCCATGCTACTAAAAACCATGTCGTGTGCGACCGCCCTGCACCACCAGAGAGATCAGCTGGTTTAAATGGGTCAAGTGGGGGGTCTTGAGTCAGAGACCACCTCATGTTTAGGTTGTCAGTTTGAACCCCGCCTGGGAGCTATTAGGAGTCCTGGTGACCCCTGTGAGAAAAGACTTTGTATTAGGACTGTCTACTGGGGTTAAGATTAAGTGGTACCCCCTCCCCCCATTAGGGGTACACAGCATGCTGGCCAGGCCGTGGGGGGAGACCTCTTACCATCCACAGGAGGATAAGAGGATGCTCAAACCCATGCTGCTCTCCACGGGTTTGTGGGGCATCAGTGCACCTTACGGAGGGAGAGTTAGCTCTCGCCACAGGGAGGGGTTTTACAGATGGGGAAACTGAGGCACAGACACCTGGAGGCCAATATTTGGAGAAAGGGATCCACCCTCACCAGCCAAACTGAAGACACGTGACAGATGAGCACCTGCAATGGGTCAACGGGCATTTGGGGGTGGAAGGGTTACAGCACTTCAAATTGGAAAGGAAGGTTATTGCCACATGGAACTCGCACAAGAGCCAGCCAGCCCCCCCTGCTCTAACCCACCAGGCCCCCACCCCTCAGCCCAGGGAGACCCCTCCCCACAGCCAGGGATCGAACCCAGGAGTCCCACCTCAATCCACAGACTACGGTGGCTTTGCCTCCCTCAGCATGGCAGGAAAGACCCGGCGACACCAGGAGTCTGTGCAAATTCCTTTACTGACACCCAAACTGCACACAACGTTCGCAAAAAGTGCTCTTCAAAAAAAAGTTAGGGGGGGAGGGAGGGAATTAACTCAAGTTTCAACAGCCAGTTTCCCTTTTAAATGAGGAAGCTATGGGGGGGGGACGACTAGCCCCTCAAAAAAAGTCTTTTTTTAAACTTAAAGATTTTCGTGTTCAGTCCCCCCTGGGGGTTCACATTCTTGGCTTCGATCAGCAGCGAGGAGGGGGGGGCCGGGTGGAGTTTGGGGTCTCTGTGCAGTACGAGGTAACTTGGGGAAGATGGAGACCTACAGGAGAGAGGAACGGTGGTCAGACTCTGAAACCGCAGCCCCTGTCGGGGGTGGGGGGAAGACCCCAGCCCTCAGCAGCAGGGGGACCAGACAGCAAACTGGGAAAATTGGGACATCTGGTCACCCCACTCAGCAGGCGAATGAGCCAAGCTTAATCAACGTCTGTTTCACGGGGTGAGGCCAGATCGGATAGGCCAGAGCCCAACCCACGTCTGTATCCGATCTAAGCTACCAGCCCTCGTCACTCGGTGGCCGGCTGGATTATTAACGAGCAGAAGGGATCCGCTCCCCCTGCCATGCCAGTCTTTGCCTATCAAGCCACTGCCCCCTCCCCCTCCCTCGCAGGGTCCTTACCAGCTGGCAGCTCTCTGCATCCCCTCGCTATTACGCCAGCAGGGCTGGGGAGGGGTCCCCCCCGGGCTCGGGTGTCGAAGTCTGCAGAGAGAAACCCCAGGTTAGTGACTCCCCCCGTGCTTCCGGGGGGTGGCCGACGAGCGGCCGCTGGCGTCGGGGCGAGAGAGACCCCCCCAGGGCTGCGGGCAAGGGGCTGATTTGGGAGCCCGGATTGCCCACCGTGATGCCACGCTCGATGGTCCAGAGCCCTCTGGTGGCAACGTGAGCCTAGTGCAGGAGGGTCAAGGCTAAGCTGCCATCTGATCTCCATGCCACCCGCCCCCCGTCTAACGCTGCAGACGCTGGCTAATGGGGCTTGCCCTTCCTAGGGGCACCGTGCCAGGATGCCTGGCACATCACGTTTCACCCAGTGCAGGTCCTGACTAGTTCTCTCCTCTTCTACCTCCAGCCACGCCCTACGGCCAGGGGGCACGGTGCCTGCCGTACACACATGCCAGGCGGATCCGGGAAGCGCCAACTGCCGGGAGCTGCTCCCAGACCGAGTTGGGTGCCATGGGAACGCCCCACAAGAATTAACCGGTTTTTTGTGCAGCAGCACTAGAGTTCGCCACGCTGGGGCACCAGGTTACACCCCAGAGCCGGGCGCTTACATCCACAAGCTGTCGCTGGATCTCAGGCGGTGGCTGGGAGGGACCCTCCGGAGCGGGGGCAGCCGGTTTGCTGGCTTCCACCGCCGGTTCCTGAGCGGCGGCCGGGGTGCTGGCAGCAGGGGTGTCCCCCCCAGCGGCAGAGCTCAGAGCAGGCTGGTCTTTGGAGGCGGTGACGGCTGGCTAGGGGGGAAGAGATCATAGTTCATTCACCAGTGCGTCTCGTCTGGAGACCCCCTTGCGGCCCGTAGGCCTCACTGAGCCAGCCCAGCCCAGCCGCTGCGGTGCCAGGTGAAACTGACCCAGGAGTTCAGGGAGGCGGCATGTCATTGCTCTGGCTGGACTATGGGGCTAGCGCCCCCTGCTGTTCTGTGGGGGGGTAATGATCTGTCAGTGCTTACAGCAAGAGACTTAAGAAGCTAGACTACGGGAGAGAGTTAGGTCAACGCAAGGCAGCTCACGTTTATCTAACGGTGGAAGCGTCTCCGCTTCAATATTCCTCCCGCCGACCTAGCTCCACCTCCATGAGCGGTGTCGTGCTAAGGCCGACGTAGTTAGGTCAATGCAGAACCCTCTGCTGCTTATCAACAGATCAGGGCTGGAAGGGACCTCAGGAGGTATCTAGTCCAACCCCCTGCTCAAAGCAGGACCAACCCCAACTAAGTCATCCCAGCCAGGGCTTTGTCAAGCCTGACCTTAAAAACCTCTAAGGAAGGAGATTCCACCACCTCCCTAGGGAGCCCATTCCAGTGCTTCACCACCCTCCTAGGGAAATTGTGTTTCCTAATATCCAACCTAGACCTCCCCCGCTGCAAGTTGAGACCATTACTCCTTGTTCTGTCATCTGCCACCCCTGAGAACAGCCGAGCTCCATCCTCTTTGGAACCCCCTTCAGGTAGCTGAAGGCAGCTATCAAATCCCCCCTCACGCTTCTCTTCTGCAGACTAAACAAGCCCAGTTCCCTCAGCCGCTCCTCGTAAGTCATGTGCTCCAGCCCCCTCAGCATTTTTGTTGCCCTCTGCTGGACTCTGTCCAATTTGTCCACATCCCTTCTGTAGTGGGGGGACCAAAACTGGACGCAGTACTGCAGGTGTGGCCTCACCAGTGCCGAATAGAGGGGAATGATCACGCCCCTCGATCTGCTGGCAATGCTCCTAATACAGCCCGAAATGCCGTTAGCCTTCTTGGCAACAAGGGCGCCCTGCTGACTCATATCCAGCTTCTCATCCACGGTAACCCCCGGGTCCTTTTCTGCAGAACGGCCGCTTAGCCAGTCGGTCCCCAGCCTGTGTCAGTGCCTGGGATTCTTCCTTCCTAAGTGCAGGGCTCAGCCTTGTCCTTGTTGAACCTCAAATTTCTTTTGGCCCAATCCTCCAATTAGTCTAGGTCACTCTGGACTCCATCCCTACCTTATGTCAACTGTTACTGGCTTTCAGGAGCCGTCCGTCAATGCAGGGCATCGACAGGACCAATTGATACGCGCTCTCCTGAAGAGGACACGCCCCGCCAAGACGAGGAGCGAAGCTTAGACCCGCACGAGCAACGTAATTACTGCAGCGGCTCTATGCGGACGCAAGTTAGGTCGACTTTAATTTTGTCGAAGAGCTCAACACACGACTTGATTAGTGCAATGCAGTGGTCCCCAACGCGGTGCCCCGTGGGTGTCATGGCGCCCACCGGGGCACCCACGTACCGTCCGGAGCATCCGCCGAGAAGCAGCGTCATCCAGAGGCGTCGCTGCCGAAACGCCACTGCATTTTCAGCGGCGACACCTACTGACGTTGCCGCTTCTCGGCGGCATTTCGGCAGATGCTCGTCCGCCGGCCAGTCCTCGGTGGCTTGTCGTCCGCCAGACGAAAAAGGTCGGGGACCACCGGTGTAGCGCTCCTTGCGTGGGGAGGAAGTGCCGGATACTAAGGTGGCTGGACGCGAAAGCCAGACCAATCGCTGTGGAAAATAAAGCACCCAGGGCGGGGAAGTGGCGATTGAATCCAACTCCCAAAGGGAAGCGGGACATTCTCGGCCTCTCAACGGCTTCAGATCCTGACCGGCCGCCCTTTCTGGGAAGACGCTTTAGTTCCTGGGCTCAGTACAGGATGAAGTTTAATGACTCGTGATCCATTTACCAAGGCAGACGGATGATCCCTTCCGGCCTGAAAAATCTAAGTCAGGTGAACGCGGGCGCTTCCGAGTGCCCGTAGCTAGGGCGTTGGTTCAGTGCTGACTCGGGGGAGGGCACCACCCACTGAGTCACTCACACAGGGCCCAACCCTGGGTTCACTTCCTTGATCTGATACGGTCACAGCCTAACAGCTGGTGGGGCCACCGCCTACTGGGAAGTCTCAGGTGGCCTGTTCCCAGGCCAGGGCTGTAAAGGCAGCCTGAGGCGTTGGGCTGTGGACGATTCTCCATCCCTGGAGACTTTAAATCCCCTCTGGCCTTAGATACGCTCTGGCTCAAGCTGAGGTTATGGGGCTTGCCGCAGAACTTGCTGGGCGGCATTCTGCGGATGCAGGAGGGCAGAATTTCTCCCCTTTCCACCCGCCCGTCTCTCCCCAAACCGGAGTCCCTGGTACCGGGGCAGGCACACTTTTTGGCCTGAGGGCCGCATCGGGTTTCTGAAATTGTATGGAGGGCTGGTTAGGGGAGGCCGTGCCTCCCCAAACAGCCAGGCGTGGCCCAGCGCCTGCCCCCTAACCGACTCCCCCTGCTTCTTGCCCCTGACAGCCCCCTGGGGACCCCTGCCCCATCCACACACACCCCCGTTCCTGTCCCCTGACAGCCCCCTCGGGACCCCTGCCCCATCCACACACACACACGTTCCCTGTCCCCTGACAGCCCCCTGGGGACCCCTGCCCCATACACACACACACACACACACACCTTTCCCTGTCCCCTGACAGCCCCCTGGGGACCCCTGCCCCTGACTGCCCCCCACCCCATTCCACCCACTGACCCATCCAACCCCTCCTCTCATTCCTGACCTGCCCCCCCCCGGGATCCCTGCCCCCTAATTGCCCCCAGAACCCCTGCCCGACTGTCCCCCCCCGCTGCCCCATCCAACCCCCGCCTCCTTCCTGACTGCCCCCCTGGAACTCCTACCCCCCATTCAATCCCCCTGTTCCCCACCCTCTGACTGCCCCAACCCCGCCCCCTGACCACCACCATCCCGAACTCCCCTGCCCTCTATCCAATGCCCCCCTCCCCTTACCGTACTGCCTGGAGCACTGGTGCCCAGAGCAGCAGGACAGGCAGCTGCGCCGCCGGGCGGAAGCCAGCCACGCCACGGCGCAGCACAGAGCACCGGGTCAGGCTGCGGCTCTGCGGCTGCGCTGCACCAGGAGCTCGCAGCCCGGCGGCGGAGCGAGCTGAGGCTGCAGGAGAGGGGCCAGGGGCTAACCTCCCAGGTAGGCGCTCAGGGGCCGGGCAGGAGGGTCCCACGGGCTGCATGTGGCCCGCGGGCCGTAGTTTGCCCACCTCTGCCCTAGTACCCAGTACAGCCAGAAACCCTGAGCCACGTCTGACTGTGGGAGGGGTCAGTTCAGTGCCAGTCTCACCGGCTACGCTAAGATCCCCACGTTTAAGACACCGAAGAGCCGCGATCTAAAAGGCTTTGCACTTTTAACACCGGGGGTTCAACCTTCACTAGGTCCTTCATCTCTCTCACGTACGTCTCTGCCCCCCCCCCATCCCCCATAGCCTTCACTATTTTAAGGCGGGAGGGGAAACGCCACCCCTATGAGGTCAGGCCAGCGCGACCATCTCCATGTTAGGTGAGGGAAACTGAGGCACGTAGCAGCTAAGTGACATGCTCACGATGGGGTCCTAACCATTGGGAACCCCCCAAGCAGCTTATTCCCATTAAGCTGAGGGTTATAGGCCCCCTACCCCGGATACCCGGAGAACTTCCATTACAGCTGTCAATTGCTCAGAGGTCATCTCACCTGCTGCGATCGGTGGGATAGATTCTGGACCCCCCCGGTTCACTGCCTCCTTTGATGCCTATCCCAAAGTGCACTGCAGGGCCACTCAACCCACTATTTACACACACACACACACACACACACACACCCCGAGCTCCCCTGTCTGAGAAAGGAGTCGAGTGGCCATGGTTTTAGGTACCGAGTACCTGCCACCCAGGAAGTGCCCACCCCAGCTCTCACCTCTACTGCCGCCGGCCGGGTGCCAGCTGTCTGCTGCCGTCTGCGCTGGAAGTAGGGCCGGTTACGCTGGCGCTGGGGTTCGGGACGGATGCCGTCTGCCGGGGCTTGCACCACTTTGGTCTCGCCATCACCTCCTTCAGTGGTGGGTTGTTGCAGCGGGCGGGGGCGGAAGGGTCTGGATCGGGTGCGGGGGGGGGGGGGGTGAAGAGGGTTACGAGCCGGCCTCTGCAGGGCCAGGAAGTCTAACCTGCTTTGGCCAGACTCCCAGCGAACCTTTTACTAGCACCACTACTCCGTGCCGAGAATGTGAATGTGCGACCGGCAACCTAAGCCCTCTGAATTAGCCAGCCTTCCATTGTATCCACGGAGCAGCAGCTTGCCTGGAGCTGGGAATGGGACCCAGGTGTCCTGGCTGAAAATGTCTCATTGAAACTGCTGAGGGAAAACTGGGTTTTGATTAAATGAAGGTTTGACAAAAAAAAATTATAATAGTTTCCCTGGAAACTGACTGCTCAGAAGCCCAAGAGTTCCCAGTTCCACAATATTTCAATTCTTGAAATGTCACAGCTGCACCTCGTGGGAATTGTAGTTTGGCTGCATCATGTGTCCAATCCCCTCTATGGTCTGACTCCATGGTTGAACTCCATCTCCCACAATGCACTGCCTTATCAAAAAAGCAAGACCATGGTGCATCATGGGAACTGTAGTTGGGGGGGCTCATGCTCCTGTTCAGACTACAAATCCCATGACATGCCATGGTCTTGCTTCTTGGTGAGGCAATGCATCATGGGAGAAGAGATGGTCCAGGCATCTTGATCACAACTCCATCTCCCATGATGCATTGCCTTGCCTCAGAGACATGACCATGGTGCATCATGGGAGTTGTAGTCTGACCAGAACAGATGCATGAGGCACCGAAACTACAGTTCCCGTGATGCACCATAGCAGCATTTCAGAATTAACACGTTTTGGTTTCTCCCCACTCCCAAAGATACGAAATGTTTAGTTGCGTCCTTTTCTGACCAGTTCTTGTCCTGATTCGAGCAAGTCTCTTGGTCACTGGGAATTCATTCCCTTCACACTCTACTCAGCCAGACCCAAAGTTTCAGCTACCCACACTATTGGGGGGGGGTAACTAGCAGGGTGCCTCAGGCACCATCGACACAAGTTGTGCCACTATGACAAAGTAGTACAACCCTCCTAGTCTGGACGCAGTTAGAGGGGTATAAAGGTACTTCCCTCTAGACCAGTATAGTCACCTTTAGAGCAAAGTCCCCCTCCACCCCCCAATCAAATGTTATATCCTAGTAGAAACCCTACACAGGTAGCATGTGATGCTAAGTGAAGACAAAGGCCTAGTGCTTTTGGGAAACGTCTATTCCAGTGGTCCCCAACCTTTTCGTCTGGCGGGCACCAGACGAAGGACCGTGGCGGCGGTCGAGCATCTGCTGAAATGCCGCCGAAATCCAGCGGCGATGCCTCTGGATGACGCCGCCTGTCCACCGAAATGCCGCCAAATTCTGGCAGATGCTTGACCACCGGCCAGGCCGCGGACGCCCACGGGCACCATGTTGGGGACCCCGCCCTATTTCCTAGAAGGCTCCCAGATACAACCAGTAGGGTACATGCAGCTCTGGCATTAAGATCCCACTCCAGTTACACTGGTATTGATGCCTCCACGGCTAGGCCAACGACCGGCCTCACGATTAGTGGGGGGGACGGCATTCGCGAGAATTACTTCCCATAGACTAGAGGTCTCTTTTCCAGTCCAGCTTTGGCTACTGCTCCCTGAAAAGGGGAAAATCTGGCTCACCTTCCATTATGCAGAGCCAAATTTAACCCACAGCTTCCAAGAGACCGTTGTTTTAGTGCATCAGGGCGAACCTCAGTTCCCAGCGTCCAAACAGCAGCTACGTGCACGATGGGAGATCGCGCTGTCAGACTGCTGGTCCCAAATCACTGCTTGGGAGGCTTGCAGATCCCCATCTGTTAATCCCGGTCTAGCCCGGGGAGGCTGGACAATTTCCTGTTACCGTTTTCCACCCCGGACATTATTCTAAGCTGCTTTTCTCCCGAGCCAGCCTCAGGCCGGGCCTGGCTGCTTTCAACTGCGCGAAGGCAGGAATCCAGCTTTGATGAACTCTTCTAGCAAGATCACCTGCTAGGACAGCGTGGAAGGGAGACAGTAACTGGGCGTTCTGCTCCTGTGGTTATGGTGGCCCCACGAAAAAGGTTTCCGTTTCCCCACTGGAGCAGAGATTCGGGGTGAGATTTTGTTCTTTAACCCCCCGTGGAAACGGGATTTTCGAGTCCTACCTTTGACTATCCCCACCCTTAATTTAGGAGGCAGATAGATTGCACAGGCCTGGTTTAGAGCCAGATGGGAGACTGGCCCAGTTGAGACCTCAAAGCAAAAATCGGGTCACTGGCAGCTGTGGGGAAGGGACCAACGGCACAGCAAGCCGGCGAGGGACCCTTCCCCGCATTCGGCGCCAATCCACACTCCTGCTCGGCGGTGGGACGTCCCGCTAGCCAGAGGAAACTGGCCTCTGCACGCTTACCTGCGGTATCTGGGCCGGAAGCGAGGGGCCGGAGCTCTCTCTCCAGCCTGGGCTGGCGGTTGCTGGTCTCCCTCCGGCTGGGTGGCATCTTTAGGTTCTGCGCCTTCCGTGCCCTATGGCAAACATAACTGATGGCACGATCTTATGACTAGGGTGACCAGATGTCCTAATTTTATAGGGTCAGTCCCGATTTTTAGGTCTTTCTTATATAGGCTCCTATTACACCCCACCCTCTGTCCCGATTTTTCACACTTGCTGACTGGTCACCCTACTTGTGACGGATCTGCCTCTAAGAAGGCAGACGAGCTATGCTAGTGTCTGGGAACTCTGCCGTCTTACAGGCCCGAATACTACCCCACCGGGCCTGGGATCAGCTAGCAGAGACCAGGCTGCTTCCCCCTTACCGTGCCCAGGCCTCACCTGCACCGGCTGGGCTTGCTGCTGGACCGGAGGCCGGGGCCCGCGCACAAATCTCCGGCGGAAGAAGAACGGCAGAGGGCGCCTCCTGCGGGGCGGCTGCTGCATGGCGTCGTCGGCTCTCTCCCCCTCGCTGACCGGCTCGGCGGCCCCTTCCACCCTGGCGGCGTCCTGCGGCGGCAGCTGGGCCTGCCGGGGCCTGGGGATGAATCGGCGGAAGCGCCGGCGGTTGGGGGCGTAGCGGCTGCCTTTCACCGGCACGCCGCCCGGCCCGGTGACGTTGGCCGCCTCGGCGCCCTGCAGCAGATGTGAGGAGACGAGCCCTGAGCAGGGGAAACAGACCCCCCCCCTCCTTGCCCCCGCCCCGATCTTTGCCAGCTCCCCTGCACGCATTGGCCCGGCTTCCCCGCCTCACCTTCTCTCCTTCCACCACATCGAATTCCACAGTCTCCCCATCGCCGACGCTGCGCAGGAACTTCCGAGGGTTGTTCCTTTTGATGGCGGTCTGGAGGCGGCAGCAGAGAGAAGAGATTGGGGGGGCCGGGGTCAGCGAATTTGAAGCTACACCCCACGGCCCCCGAGACTGATGAGAAGCAACGGCTCCCCCCGCCCAGCTCTTCATGTGGAGGGCAACCCAATCCAGGGACAAGGGGACCATCTCCATGCTCCCAGTTAGGGCCAAGCCGTTGCCTGCCCCATGGTGCCAGAACAGGGACAGGCAAACTTTTTGGCCTGAGTTTGTATGGAGGGCCGGTTTGGGGGGGGGGGGGTGTCACGGCCCAGCCCCCACCTCCTATCTGCACCACCCCCCACCACAGGAGTCTTGCCCCCACCCACACCCCTGCTCCCTGTCCCAACTGCCCTCTGCCACTCCATCCAATCCCCCTCCTTCCTGACTGCCCCCTGGGACACCCGCCCGCATTCAACCCCCCATTCCTCCCCCCAACCACTCCAACTCCTATCCACACCCCCGCCCACCACCCCAGCCTCCCCTGCTCCCTTACCGCGCTGCCTGGAGCGCAAGTGGCTGGCGGCACTACGAGCTCAAGTCCCGCCCAAACTGAGTGGCCCAAAAGGGTCACTGCCCACCTGGAAACCGAGGGCATCACCCCAGTTCCACCCCCTCGCCCCCAACTCCCTCAACCCTGGCAGAGCAGAATTGCCGCTGCTGGGCACCAGCTACCTCGGAGACCCACAGGCGCACGAGCCGCTCGGGGCTATAATTCGAGTGATCAGAGGGGTGGGGCCTCATTATCCCCAGGTGCGCCCGGCAAACGCTGCTTCTCAGAGAGCAGGCCCAGGAACAGAACGAGAGCCCGGGAGACCGCTGTGCTCGGCCGAGGGCATGGGGATGGCCCGGCGGGTAGCTGGCACGCCAGGTGCCAACCAGTTCCCACAACCGACGAGAACCACTTCCTGGAACTGACCCAAGGTCTTACCTGGTGCACAAAAACATCCTCCTTGGTGTCGTTCCTGCAGGGATGGAGAGAGTGTGAGTGATCCCGGCTCCATGCCTGGCACAGTAAGGTGGCCCATTCACAAATCGCCGGACAAGGCCCTGCATAATCCTGCCTCTCCCTCGGTTAGGGCCCACCAGTCCTGTGCTTTCAGATTTCAGCTGCCAGGCTTCCCCGCGTCCGCCCTCCTCTCTCACAATCCCCATACCCTCCCAGTGCCTTGCTTGAGCAGGGAACAGATCGGGTGAGAGTTACCAGCGCTAGGCGGCGTCCGTCAAAGCCTCCAGGTGCCGAGACAGCACCACGATGGATGCATGAAAGGTCTCCATCTCTGCACCTAAAACGGAGGTCGACCCAGCTACGGCCGCTCAGGGCTGCGAAAAAGGTCACGCCCCGGGGTGGCGCAGCGCTCGCCCGTTTGAGGCAACGGCCCCGGCGGAGTGCGGCAGATCCCGGCAGCATCAGCGCGCCCGAACATCGCGTCGCAGGCAATGAGAGCGCGACAGAAGTACTCAATTATATCTTGGCTGGGTGCTTAAACCGCACACCCCACTTATTATGCACCCCAGCAGAAATTGAAACCCAAATCCTCAGCTGGGGGGGGTGGGGTTCATACTGATGCCAGCTGAGGATCTGTCCACAAAGGCAATTTGCCATGGTCAGATTGGGGTCTAAGTCCAGCTGAGATACTGCAACTTGTGGCAGGTTAACACAGGATCTTTGTAGGTCAGGGATCAAATCAAGGACTTTAGCAAATAAAGACACACCCATTCTTCAAGCAGAATATTAGCCAAGAGGCGACACGGCCCCGCCCCCGGTATTTCCATGAGGTGCGAACACTAGTCATTCCGCTTCGGAGAGAACAATTGCCCTGCTGATTTTGAACAAATCCCAAATAGCGAGGTGTTTAAAGAACCGTCCCCCCGCACCCCATTCTGGCTCCACGGCCCTATTAGGTGCAAGACACGCAGCTCCCAAGCTTTTTTCCCCCAGCATCCTTTTAGAAGCTCTGATAGGGAGCAAAGGAAGAAACGGGTCTCGCCTTGTGTAGAAAGACGTGAACGGATTGAAGCGTGTTTTTGACCTTGTAGGACAACAGCTGGTTTAGCCTAACCCGTGAAAAGCATTGGGGATATCAAGGCTCCTCTTCGCTGGATGCCTCCGTGGAGGACCACAGTAGGAGCTCAGCTGTCAGAGAGCCCAGCGCCTTTGAGTTTCCCTCCCAAGATAACTTGTTTACGCATAGAGCGCTTAAGTTTTCATATAGACACCAAGAAAGCAACTGCAGTTTGATTAATTCTTAGGAAAAAGCCACACCAAAAAAACTGGATTTCTAGTGAAAGATGTTTTTAAGAAGTTTTGGGTCTTCACACACTTCCAGTTCCAATCAAGTCAAAGTGCCGACCATTTTAAAAGGCAGCACTAGCCATGAAAATGTATCAACCCAGCAGTTCTGTCTACCCACCCTGTGACAATTGCATTTTACTTGCCTGTCAAAAGAATTCCCGCCCGGTCAAACAGGATTTTCAAAGTCTGGCCACTATTGGTTGAAACCGGGTCTATTTCAGTTTTCGTTTCGGCATTCAGGTACACACAGGTTAATTTAAAACAGCTGACCCCCAGCTCCAATTCAGTATTGTTCCTCGGGGATTCACACGTCAGCGGGGAACAGGAGTCGCTCCGTGTTAAGTGGCGGGAAGGAACTTACTGGGCACCGGCACAGCTTGCAGGGCGGAGCAGAGGTGGGAACGGGTCACTGGAGCATGTCGGAGGACCACCAAAGTAGGACTCACAGTTGAGAAGCCCGAGGGGTCTCCTAAGCTCTGCGGGTTTGCTCGGTAAAAGACGGTTACCGCTGTCTCAGCTCCGCCTGAGAAAGGCTGATCCCCGCCCCACCGAGTCTTCTCCCCCCCAGCCTCAGCCCCGCCGAGTCCCAACAGGCTAAGCAGGGGGTGGAGAGCTCACCTGTTAATAAATCCATAGCCGTTGCGAACATTGAACCACTTAACTGTGCCCAGCACCTGGGTTGCTGCGGTCGGTTCCCGGGGAAGAAAGTTGAGAGGTTACAGGTCAGTCACTGGCCTCCCTCGGCCGGCAGCCCTTCCGGCTGGGCTGCTGGTGGGGTAGGCAGGGAAGTGCCTCTGTATAAGCCCTTAAAGTCTAGGGTGCTCCAGCCCCAAGGCAGAGACCCCACACTACTCAGCCCCAGCCAGGGTCAGCCCTCCCAATACACACCCCACGCCGCCCTCCCCTTCACATCTCTTCCCCCCCGCCCCCCCATGGCCCTCCGAGTTCATAGGCACCGATTACAGGACCACTGATCAGCCCATGTTCTCCCCCCCACCTTCACCCACACATCCCACCCCCCTGATCCCACCACCCCTGTCCAAATGCAAGAAGCTAGTGTCCCTCCCGCAAACCATCCCCCTTCCAGCTCCCCCCCCCCCCATCCACCACCTCACACACAGAACCATCCCTCCCTGGAGGCTGCCTCCATTTACCCCCAACCCCCTAGAATCCCCTCCCTCCCCACTCAGACCCCCGTCTCCAACACCTTCGGGTCCCAGCTTCCCTTTACATGCCCCCAGGTGCCCTTCGCCCCCCAACTTTGGCCTCTCCCCTCACCATTTGGCTCCACCCACTCCGGGGTCCAGCCCACTCTTCAGATTCCCCTCAGCTCTCAGCCAGGCCACCTCCCATCCCCCCCCACCCAGAATGGGTCTCCTCACAACCCCCACCCCCTCTACTCACCCGAAGAACCACTTAGCCCCACCCCTGCTTGATTTGGAGTCTGTTTGATCCCCCCCAAATGTAGCTGGCTCCACCCCCACCCCCTGCTGCTCCAGCTCAGTTTATCCCCTCCCTTGATGCACACCACCTACTCGCCCGTGACCCCATCCTCCCCCTTAGAGGCACTTGGCCCCTCCTCCCCCAGGCTCCACCCCCCAGGACATACCCACTGCCCCCTTCACCTCTTCCTCTCCCTGCCCTTGGGCAAGGCTTGGCGCCCCCCCACTCAAGCCCCACCCTCTCAGAACCCACTTGGCCCCGCCCCTGCCCCAAGCCCCACCCCCTACACCCAAACCCCACCCCTAGGACACACTTGACCCACCCATTACCCCCTGTCACCCCTTCCCCTCCCTTTGACAGCAATTGGCCCTACCCCACCAACTATGCCCAAGCCCCACCCCTAGGACACACTTGGCCCCTCCCATTATCCCAGCCCCCCGCACCTCTCCCTAAGGAGATGCTTGGCCCTGCCCCTCCCCAAACCCCACCCCTAGGACACTTGGCTCCTCCCACTATCCCAGCCCCCCCCCACCTCTCCCTAAGGAGATGCTTGGCCCTGCCCCTCCCCAAGCCCCACCCCTAGGACACACTTGGCCCCACCCAGTATCCCAGACACCCCCCTCAACTGTCCCAGGGGACACACTTGGCCCCAACCCTCCCCAAGCCCCACCCCTAGGACACACCCAGCCCCCCCCCACCCTGAGGACATGCTTGGCCCTGCCCCTCCCCAAGCCCCACCCCTAGGACACACCCAGCCTCCCCCCCAGGACACCCTTGGCCCCTCCCACTATCCCAGACCCCCCCCTGAAGACACGCTTGGCCCCGCCCCTCTCCAAGCCCCTCCCCTAGGACACTTGGCCCCGCCCACTACCCCAGCCGTCCCTTCCCTGGGGACGCGCCTGGCCCCGCCCCCGCACGCGCTCACCCCAAGGCCCCGCCCCTTCTCCTCACCTCCCGCAGGCAGGCGCGCGCGCGGCCCCGCCCCCCCGCCTCGAGGCCCCGCCCCCCTCCAACAGCCGGCGGGCGCCCGGGGCCCCGCCCCTTCTCCTCACCCAGGACGCGCTTGGCCGCCTGGCCGCGGGCCGGGCCCGGGGCGGGCGCGGGGGCGGCCCCGCCCGGGCCGGGCTTGGCCGCCTCCCCCGCGGGGCTCTCCCCGGCGCCGGCCCCGCTCTCCGCCTCGCTCAGCATCACCCGCCGCCGCCGCTCCTCAGCCGCCGCCGCCGCCGCCTCGCGCCGCCGGCCCCGCCCAATCGGCAACCGCCCCGCGCGCGCGCGCCGCCCAATGGCCGGCCCGGCTTTTATCCCCCGCCGCGCGCCGCGCCCTCGCGCCCCGCCCGGATTGGGCCTCGCCCGCCCGCCTCGCGCTCCCATTGGCCCGCGGGGGGGGTGGGCCTGCCCCCTGGCCGTTGCGTGGCGGGCCGCGCCCTCACGCCCGCCGGCCGCCCCACGTGGGGCCGCGTGGCGCGACGCCGGCCCGAGCGCGGGGCCTCGGGGGCGGGGCCCGGCGGCGCGGGTCGGCATATATTTGCATACGGATGAGGCTATTTGCATAGTATAGTCTCGCGACGCCCCCCCTGGTTGGGTGTTTTGCGTCCAATTGCATCGAGGTCCTGTTCCTATAGGTGCATATATTTGCATGCAGTTTGCCGCGTGCATATATTTGCATATGTCAGTGTGTCTGTATAGTCTATTTGCATATTTAATATGTATTTGCATAGGTTTGCACATATTTGCATAATTTTGCATATATGTGCATGCAGTTTGCCGCGTGCATATATTTGCATATGTCGGTGTGTCTGGATAGTCTATTTGCATATTTAATACGTATTTGCATAGGTTTGCATATATTTGCATATATTTGCATATATTTGCATGCAGTTTGCCGCGTGCATATATTTGCATATGTCGGTGTGTCTGGATAGTCTATTTGCATATTTAATATGTATTTGCATAGGTTTGCATATATTTTGCATAATTTTGCATATCTACATATTTTTGCATTGTATTCTTCCGGGGGGGTCATTATTTGCATATATTTCTGTTCTGGTCCTCTATGTGCCTGTATTTGCATATATTTGCATTATGAGCTATGTCCCTCTAGTTGAATATTTTTGCACTGGTGGCTTCTTCTATTTGCACAGCTGGCTCTATGCCCGATGCAGCTGTAT
>NW_025423004.1:0-57500 GCF_020497125.1 Mauremys mutica | reverse complement strand
GTGATTCTGGCGAGTGGGGAGGGGGTGACCCCAGGGGGGAGGGGATGATTCAGGGGGGCGGGGAGGGGGTGACCCCATGGGAGAGGGGGGCTGACCCAGGGGGCGGGGGTGACCCCGCGGGGGAGGGGATGATTCAGGGGGGCGGGGAGGGGTGACCCCGGGGGGGTGATTCTGGGGAGTGGGGAGGGATGACCCCGTGGGGGAGGGGATGATTCAGGGGGGCGGGGAGGGGGTGACCTCGTGGGGGAGGGGATGATTCAGGGGGGCAGGGAGGGGTGACCCCGGGGGGGTGATTCTGGGGAGTGGGGAGGGGGTGACCCCATGGGGGAGGGGATGATTCGGGGGGGCGGGGAGGGGTGACCCCGGGGGGGTGATTCTGGGGAGTGGGGAGGGGGTGACCCCATGGGGGAGGGGATGATTCGGGGGCCGGGGAGGGGTGACCCCGCGCGGGAGGGGATGATTCGGGGGGGCGGGGAGGGGTGACCCCGTGGGGGTGATTGGGGGGGCGGGGAGGGGTGACCCCGGGGGGGTGAGTCTGGGGAGTGGGGAGGGGGTGACCCCATGGGGGAGGGGATGATTCGGGGGGGCGGGGAGGGGTGACCCTGCGGGGGAGGGGATGATTCGGGGGGGCGGGGAGGGGTTACCCCATGGGGGTGATTGGGGGGGCGGGGAGGGGTGACCCCGGGGGGGTGATTCTGGGGAGTGGGGAGGGGGTGACCCCATGGGGGAGGGGATGATTCGGGGGGGGGCGGGGAGGGGGTGACCCCGCGGGGGACGGGGTAATTAGGGGAGTGGGGACGGGCAGACCCCGTGGGGGAGGGGATGATTCGGGGGGGCGGGGAGGGGTGACCCCGCGGGGGAGGGGATGATTCAGGGGGGCGGGGAGGGGTGACCCCGGGGGGGTGATTCTGGGGAGTGGGGAGGGGGTGACCCCGCGGGGGAGGGGATGATTCGGGGGGGCGGGGAGGGGGACCCCGCGGGGGAGGGGATGATTCAGGGGGGCGGGGAGGGGTGACCCCGGGGGGGTGATTCTGGGGAGTGGGGAGGGGGTGACCCCGCGGGGGAGGGGATGATTCGGGGGGGCGGGGAGGGGTGACCCCGGGGGGGTGATTCTGGGGAGTGGTGACCCCGTGGGGGAGGGGATGATTCAGGGGGGCGGGGAGGGGTGACCCCGGGGGGGTGAATCTGGGGGGCGGGGAGGGGTGACCCCGGGGGGGAGGGGATGATTCAGGGGGGCGGGGAGGGGGTGACCCCGCGGGGGTGATTGGGGGGGCGGGGTGGGGGTGACCCTGCGGGGGAGGGGATGATTCGGGGGGGGCAGGGAGGGGGTGACCCCGGGGGGGAGGGGATGATTCAGGGGGGCGGGGAGGGGTGACCCCATGGGGGAGGGGGTGATTCGGGGGGGCGGGGAGGGGTGACCCCATGGGGGAGGGGATGATTCAGGGGGGCAGGGAGGGGCTGACCCAGGGGGGCGGGGGTGACCCCCACGGGGGAGGGGATGATTCAGGGGGGCGGGGAGGGGTGACCCCATGGGAGAGGGGGGGCGACCCTGGGGGGCGGGGTGACCCCGTGGGGGAGGGGATGATTCGGGGGGGCGGGGAGGGGGTGACCCTGTGGGGGAGGGGATGATTCAGGGGGGTGGGGAGGGGGTGACCCCATGGGAGAGGGGGGCGACCCAGGGGGGTGGGGGTGACCCCGTGGGGGAGGGGATGATTCAGGGGGGCGGGGAGGGGGGTGTAAAACACCCCGAATCCTTTCAGGAGGCGTGTTCATATTTGTATTATTAAAGTAGCCTCATTAATATGAACTAATTTGCATAAATGTACATCTGTAACGACGAAAGAGGCGCAATTTCACGGTTGCTATGGTAACCATGGCGGCCACCCGGCTTCCAAGATGGCCGCCTCACCCCCACCCCCCGGCGGTGGGACTCTCTCTCCTCCCGGGTCCCGCTCTATGATTTCCCCCAACGGGTTGACGGAGGGCAGCCCGTAGGGGCGGATAGAAGTGCGCATGTGCGTAGTGGAGGGTCGGGGAGATGGTGCACGTGGATCACTGCGCGCGTGCTCAGTAGAGAACCCAGCGCGGTGGAATGGAGCATGGGCACGGGGTAATAATCAATGGAGATGGGGGGGGGGCTCTTTTGCGCATGCGCGTTGGAGCGTTTTGCGGCGAGGCGATGAGGCAGGCGTTTCTCGGATGCGCATGGGCCTTGAATGGCTACCAGGCTGGAACGAGGCAAGGTGTCTTGGGCACGCATGCGCATCGAGGCAGTATGTGTGCAGGGGCCGGCCGCGATCCTCTGCGCATGCGCACTGTCGGCCTGGCGCGCGGGGTGGCCGGGGAGCGCTCATGCGACTTGGCCGGCGTGTGCGGAGGGGGTGGGGCCTCGCCGCTCTCGCGGCGGCCCTCACCCAAGCGCGCCTGCGCCGCGGTGGCCGCCGGGCCGGCTTGTCGCCGCGGCGCCGGCGCGGCGCCCTCCGGCGCAGGCGCGCTGCGGCGTGGGCGTCCCCCCCCCCCCCTCGCGCCGCTGTCAGGCGGGGGGCCGCCTCGTTTGGGTGTGGGGCGGCATAAGTGCGCGTGCGCACTGCGGGCTGGGTTGCAGCAGGCAGAGCACAGCACGAGCGAAGCCAAGCGGCGGCGGCGGCGGTTGAGCTCGCGGTCGGGTGAGTGCGCGCGCGCGCGCGTGGTGTGTGTGCGGGTGGGTGCGCGCGCCGCCGGCTGGCCCCGTGCGCGCGGGAGCGAGGCCGAGGGGCGGTTGGGGACAACCCCCCCCCCGGTCGCGCGCGCGCGGGGAATGGGGGGGAGCGGCGCGCGAGGGAGGCCAGGCCGCGCCGCCCCTCCCCCCCGCCCCACACCGCGTGGAGAGGCCTGGCCCGGGGGGGGGCGCCTGGGGGGATCACCTGAGGGCTGGGGGGGGGCTGAGGGGGGTTGCCCCCCCCGAGGGCTTGAGGGGGGGGGTTGGGTTCCTTGAGGGCTAGTGGGGGAGGCTTCAGGGGGGGGGTTGGGGTCCCCTGAGGACTGGGGGGGGTTTCCTGAGGGTTAGTGGGGGAGGCTTGAGGGGCTCCCTGAGGTCTTGAGGGGGGTTGGGGTCGCCTGAGGGCTAGTGGGGGGTGTTGGGAGTGGGCTGAGGGGGTTGGGGGTCCCCTAATGGCTCCCTGAGGTCTTGAGGGGGGTTGGGGTTTCCTGAGGACTGGGGGGGTTTCCTGAGGGTTAGTGGGGGAGGCTTGAGGGGGGTTGGGGTCGCCTGAGGGCTATGGGGGGTGTTGGGAGTGGGCTGAGGGGGTTGGGGGTCCCCTAATGGCTCCCTGGGGGGTTGGGGGCTCCCTGAGGGCTATGGGGGGTGTTGGGGGTCCCCTAATGGCTCCCTGAGGGCTTGAGGGGGGGGTTGGGGGTTGGGGGCTCCCTGAGGGCTTGAGGGGGTTTCCTGAGGGCTAGTGGGGAAGGCTGAGGGTGGTTGGGGTCCCCTGAGGGCTAGAAGGAGGGTTGGGGGTGGGCTGAGGGCTTGTGGGGGAGGCTGAGGGGGGGTTGGGGTCCCCTGAGGGCTAGTGGGGAAGGCTGGGGGGGTTGGGGTCCCTTGGGGGGGGCTCGGGGGGTTCCCTGAGGGTTAGTGGGGGAGGCTTGAGGGGCTCCCTGAGGGCTTGAGGGGGGTTGGGGTTTCCTGAGGGCTATGGGGGGTGTTGGGAGTGGGCTGAGGGGGTTTGGGGTCCCCTATGGGCAAGTGGGGGAGGCTTGAGGGGGGTTGGGAGTGGGCTGAGGGGGTTGGGGGTCCCCTAATGGCTCCCTGAGGTGTTGAGGGGGGTTGGGGTTCCCTGAGGACTGGGGGGTTCCATGAGGGCTAGTGGGGGAGGCTGAGGGGGGTTGGGGTCGCCTGAGGGCTAGTGGGGGGGGGGTTGGGAGTGGGCTTAGGGGGTTGGGGGTCCCCTAATGGCTCCCTGAGGGCTTGAGGGGGGGGTTGGGGGTTGGGGGCTCCCTGAGGGCTTAAGGGGGTTTCCTGAGGGCTAGTGGGGAAGGCTGAGGGTCGTTGGGGTCCCCTGAGGGCTAGAAGGAGGGTTGGGGGTGGGCTGAGGGCTTGTGGGGGAGGCTGAGGGGGGGTTGGGGTCCCCTGAGGGCTAGTGGGGGAGGCTGGGGGGGTTGGGGTCCCTTGGGGGGGGCTCGGGGGGTTCCCTGAGGGTTAGTGGGGGAGGCTTGAGGGGCTCCCTGAGGTCTTGAGGGGGGGTTGGGGTTTCCTGAGGGCTATGGGGGGTGTTGGGAGTGGGCTGAGGGGGTTTGGGGTCCCCTATGGGCAAGTGCGGGAGGCTTGAGGGGGGTTGGGAGTGGGCTGAGGGGGTTGGGGGTCCCCTAATGGCTCCCTGAGGTTTTGAGGGGGGTTGGGGTTCCCTGAGGACTGGGGGGGTTCCCTGAGGGCTAGTGGGGGAGGCTGAGGGTGGTTGGGGTCCCCTGAGGGCTAGAAGGAGGGTTGGGGGTGGGCTGAGGGCTTGTGGGGGAGGCTGAGGGGGGGTTGGGGTCCCCTGAGGGCTAGTGGGGGAGGCTGGGGGGGTTGGGGGCTCCCTGAGGGCTAGTGGGGGAGGCTCGGGGGGTTCCCTGAGGGCTCGAGGTGGGGGTTGGGGTTCTCTGAGGGCTGGGTGCTGGGTTGGAGTGGGATTAGGGGGGTTGGGGTCCCCTGAGGGCTTGGAGGGTTGGGGTGGGCTGGGGTCCCCTAAGGGCTAGTGGAGTTCCCTAAGGGCTAGAGGGGGGGTTGGGGGGTGGGCTGAGAGGGTCTGGGGCCCCCTAAGGGCTAGGGGATCCCCTAAAAGCATGGAGGGGGAGTTTGGGTTCCTCTGGGAGTAGTGGGGGGGTCTTGCTGTGGGGGGTGGGCAGGTGGGCCTCATGGAGAGGGAAGGAGAAGCAGCGATCCGGTGGGCGGCCCTTGGTTCCTCCTGGCGGGGGCAGGAAGAAGGGGAGATGAGGGTCCTCCTAAGGGAAGGGGTTTGGGGCGATGGGGTCTGGTGGGAGGAATGAGACCTGGTTAGCTGTGGGGGGAGGAGGCCCTTGGATTAGCTGTGGGGGCAGAGTGGGGAGGGGATGAGGACGGTGGGGGGCTTGGGTCTCCGTACAGTGGGGCGCAGAGGGCAGGGGTTCTCAATGGCTGTTGCCTTGCCCTGGAGGAAATTAATGGGGGTGAGGGGGACCGTGGGTTGCCCTAGAGTGAGGAGGATTTGGGGGAGGGGTCCCCTTAGCAGGGTGGGGGATTGGAGGTGATCTCTGTGGGTTTTCCCCTATAGGATAGAAGGGTTTGGGGGTGGGTGGGATCCCCCTAGGGAATGGGAGGGGAGGAAGGAGAGTTGGGTGGGGGGTGGCTGTGGGGACTGAACTGGCCATCTCCCAGGGAGGGGTTGGGGGTGGGGGGAACCCCCATTGGGGTGTGGGAGGGGTTCCCCTGGAGAGGGCTGCCTGGGAGATCTGGGGAAGCCTCTGGGGTTCAGGGAGTGAGGTCAGGACATAACGGGGGGCGATAGATGGGGGAGACACTTGCCTCCCTCTGTAAGGAAGATCTCCCCCCTGCCCCCCCCAAATGGGTCTGGAGATCCCCCGCCCCCCAATTTCAGGGAAGGGAGAAGGCCTGAGTGCTGGTGGCTGGGCCTGCATTGCTTAAAAGAGACTCTGGGTCGAGAGAATGGGGGGTGCCGGGACCTGCATCGTGTCTTAGACCCCCCTCTTCTTGGGGGAGTCACCGCTCCCTTCCGTGCTGGGGGGAGGCCTCTAGCGTGAGGAGGGGGAAACTGAGGCAGTCTGGAATCTGCAGCAGGGTTTGGGGGTGCAAGGGGGGGCTGTACGGTGGCCTAGGTGGCTGGCTGACGCATGGGGCAGAGCCGTGGGGCAGGGAGGGCCCCGGCGCCGCGTGTGGGAGGGAGCTGCCGGGGCCGCCGAGCCGGCCTGGTTCCTTCCCCGGCGCTCAGGGCAGGAACTTTTCACCGATTTCTCAGCTGCCGGAGTTTTTTTTTTTTTCCTGCCTCCCCCCTGCCAGCTGCAGACGGAAGCACGTGTGTGGAGCGGCCCGGCCCGGCTGTCACCCAGCGTGAGCTATGGGGAGCAGTTGTGCTAATCAGTTATGGGTGGGAGTGGGGCGCGAGGGAGGGGGGGGGGAGGTAATTAAACCGAAACGGAAAAGCCCCGTCCCCGATCTGGTGCCTTGGGGAACCGTGAACCCTCCCAGCAGCCTGCCTCAGGCTCTGGCTGGGGGGGAGAAACAGCCCCCCCCCGCCCCCGTGGCTAGCGGGCCCTGCGGGGCACTTGCCTGCTCTGTAACCGGCCGCGTGGAGCCGTTCCTGGCCTGTCACCGCGCTTGGCAAGCAGACCTGGCCGCCGCCTCTGCTCTGGTTGAACCCGGGTCAGGGATGAGTCATCTGGTCCCCTCCTCCACGCCGTGGGGAGGGGAGGGGGAATCCAGGCCTGGGACCCATGTCCTGACTTGCTTTCTGGGGGGCGGGGGGGTGTCCCTGACTGAGGGGGAGATGGGAGCAGAGCCGGAGAACAGGTGCTGGGAGTCACCTCAAATGAGGGCACCAGGGTTCTCCGAATCGGCCCTTAATAGGGGGGTTTCCCAGAGCTGGGGAGAGAACCCAGGAGTCCTGGCTCCTGGCCCCCCACCACTCTAACCCACCAGCCCCCACACCCCTCCCAGAGCTGGGGAGAGAACCCAGGAGTCCTGGCTCCCAGCCCCCCCTGCTCTAACCCACCAGCCCCCATACCGCTCCCAGAGCCGGGGAGAGAACCCAGGAGTCCTGGCTCCCAGCCCCCCTGCTCTAACCCACCAGCCCCCACTGCCCTCCCCGAGCCGGGGAGAGAACCCAGGAGTCCTGGCTCCCAGCCCCCCCTGCTCTAACCACCAGCCCCCACTCCCCTCCCTAAGGAGGAAGGGCTGTGAAGCAGGACTCCTGGGTTCTTGCACCCTAAGAGGTGGCTAGTAGTCCCTCCCCAGGCTGGTGCCCGCGGCTGGCTCCTGGCCGTCTGCCCTGTGCCTGGGGCTCCCTGGAGGAGGGGAAATCCCCTGGGGCTGCTGCTTCCTGATGCGAATCTGGGGGCCGGGGCTACCGGGCACCCGGCCCTGCTGGCCAGGAGGGGGCGGCTGCTGCGCGCACCGGGTGGCTGTGGGGGAGAGTTGGGAGTCGAGTCCCTCTGTAAAGCAGCGCTGCTCTGGGCTCCAGTGTGTGAGTCCCCGCTAGCCCGGCCTGGGCTTCCCCCCCCCGCTAGCCCCCCTGTTAGCCCGGTCTGGGCTCCCCCCAGCTCTGCCGGTGCCCCTCACTCCCGACCCGCAGCCCCCTGCCCCTCCCAGCTCTGCCAGTGCCCCTCACTCCAGACCCTGGCGTTTCCCGCCTCTCCCCAGAGCTGGCTGCAGCCTGGTGCCCTGGCAGGCTCGAGGTGGAGTCGCGGTGCCAGGCCCCCCTCCCTGCCTCCGAGCTCGCGGCGGGATCGGGGAGGGTCTGAACCCAGCTAAGCCCAGGTTGAGGGAGCGGTGGCTGGGTCGGGGGGGGAGGGCTCTAGGTTGCCCCTTGCCTGGGGGAGGCAGGGGGGGGGCGATTATGGACGGGGCCTAGGCGCTGTCGTTCCACCCCCCTGTGTCTGGTTAATGCTCCGGGACAGGGAGTGTCTCTTGGTGTGGGGCGGGGCAGATCTCAGGGCAGAAGGGTCTGCGGAACCCCTGGTGTGATGGGGGGGGAAGATCTTGGTGGGGAGGGGTCTGTGGAGTCCCTGGTGTGGTGGGGGAGGGGGGCTAGATCTTGGGGGAGGGGAAGGGGTCTGTGTTCTCCCTGGGGTCATGGGATGGGCCCCAGGTTTGGGGGGGAGGGGTTTGTGGCACCCCAGTGTGGTGGGGAGGGATCTGTGGTAGCCCCTGGTGCGGTGGGGGACCCAGATCTCTGGGGGGAGGGCAGGGTCTGCACAAGCCCTGGTGTGATTGGGGGAAGGGGGCTGTGTGAGGGGGGGCATATCTGGGGGGGGAGAGGGGTCTGTGTAAGCCCTGGTGTGATGGGGGCAGATCTTGGGGGAGGGGGGGTCTGTATAAGCCCTGGTGTGATTAGGGGGGGTCTGTAAGACCTGGTTTGATGGGGGGGGGCATATCTTGATGGGGGGGAGGGGTCTGTGTAAGCCCTGGTGTGATGGGGGGAAGGGGTCGTCAGCTCTGGTGTGAGGGGGTGGGCCCCAGATTTGAGGGGAGGGGTCCCTAAGCCCTGGTTTGCTGGGGGAGCGGGGTGGGCCCAGATCTCAGCTGGGGTCTCTGGGTGCCACTGTAACCGGCCTGGTCTACCCCCCCCCCGGCAGTTCCTCTCACGCCCCATCACCATGGCCGATGACCTGGACTTCGAGACCGGCGACGCCGGGGCCTCCGCCACCTTCCCCATGCAGTGCTCGGCCCTGCGCAAAAACGGCTTCGTGGTGCTCAAGGGGCGTCCCTGCAAGATCGTCGAGATGTCCACCTCCAAGACGGGCAAGCACGGGCACGCCAAGGTAGGGGGCTCTGCCGCTGGGGGGCAGCGGGGGGGCGCCGTGGGGCGGCTCCCAGGCTGACTGTCCCGCCTCCCCCCCCAGGTGCACCTGGTCGGCATCGACATCTTCACCGGGAAGAAATACGAAGATATCTGCCCTTCCACCCACAACATGGACGTGCCCAACATCAAGAGAAACGACTTCCAGGTAAGGGGGGGGCACCCTGGGGCGCCGGGGGGGGGCGGCTGAACCCCGCGGTGGCGCTAAGGGCCCCCCCACCCTTGCCTTGCAGCTGATCGGGATCCAGGACGGGTACCTGTCCCTCCTCCAGGACAGCGGGGAAGTGCGGGAGGACCTACGTCTGCCCGAGGGCGACCTGGGCAAAGAGATTGAGCAGAAATACGACTGCGGAGAAGAGATCCTGGTAAGGGGGGGCGGGGGGGGCAGTGCTGGGGGGGGGCCTCCCCCCAGGTCAAAGGGGCAGGGCATGAACACCCCTTTGCTGCTCAGTCTCGGCAACGGGCACAGGCTCTCGGCAAAGTCAGGCAGCGCCGCTGCGCCGTGACCCCGGTTACAATAATCTTCCAGCAGCGGATCTCCAAGCACCTCGCGGAGGCGCTCGGCAACGCTAGCCCCGCGATGGGGAAACTGAGGCACGGAGGGGCGGCCGGTGACTTGCCCGGGGTCACCCCACCAGCTGGGACTAGAACTCGGGGCCCTGTTTGCCCCAGTAGCATCTAGCGACTGGCCCCCCCAAAGGAAGGGAGCTGGGGGGGGGGAAGCAGGATCTTACCAAGTGTGGCCCCCTGACCCCTCCTCCCCTCGCCCCCCAGATCACCGTGCTGTCCGCCATGACCGAGGAAGCTGCTGTCGCCATCAAAGCCATGGCTAAATAAAGGAACCACAGGTGGGTGCTGGGGGGGGTATTGCGGGGGGGGGGGTCGGAGGGGGCCACTTCTGGGTCTTGCTAGCCAAGCCTGGAAGCGGGTCCACCAGCCTCTGCAGGGGCCTGGCTGCTGCGGGGGCAGGAGGGTTTGGCAAGGGTTGGGGGGGGCAGGGCTAGGCCGTGCCCCCCCCCCCCCATAACGGCTCCTTCCTTTTCTAGGGCAGCGGCAGCAACTTTTACTACGAACCAGAGAGAATTGCGACCCCCCCCCCAAAACCGGCTCCATGTGGCTCAGCCCCCCCCAACACCCCCCAGCCTCCCCCGGGGGGGGATTTAAACCCACAGAACAAAAATCCTTTTAATTTGGTCTTTGTTTGGTTCTGGAAGCTGATCTCCCCCCCCTCCCCCCGCGGCCCCCCCCCTCCGGGGTGCTCGGAACACTACAGGGGTGCGAGGAAGGGGGGGGGATTATTTAAAGGGGCGGGAGAGAAATTGACACAAGCGGGGTGGGAAGCCTCCCCCCAAAAAACCTGGCCATTGTGGGTCTCAGAGCCCCCCAAAGTCCCTGCAGCTCTCAGGTCCCTCTGTAAGGGGGGGGGGGTGCCCCAACCCCAGCAGAAAACAGACACTCTGCCCCCTCCCCCTGCAGGCCCCCCCCCCTTGTTTGGCCTCTCCTAGGTCAAAAAGGCTGGTGAGTGACTGCGGGGGGGAGGGCACAGTATCCTGCTGCCTTCTCATTGGCTGAGGTGACCCTGAGCTGTCTGCTTCCCGTCATCCCCCCCCAGCTGTGGGGCAGCTGTTGCCAGGGGCGATGCCCCTGTTCTGGCCCCGCCCCCCACTGTTTGGAGGAGGGGGAGCTGCGCCCCCCGCCCCAGCACCCCCCCTGTCGCCTCCCTGCCGGAGCTCTCGGGGTGCGGGCAAAGGGGGGGTGTCCTTGGTCACTCACTAGCCCCCCCTTCTCCAGGTTCACCCTCCCCCGCCCTGCTGTCAAGGGGTCACTGCCCCCCCCCATTTGTTAATCAGCCTCAATAAAAGAAGTTTAATACGAAGCTCTGGCTCATGTCTCCTGCTGCGACCTGCTCTGGGGGGGAACCCCGGTGTCTCTCCACATCCGCCCCCACCCCCGGGGTGTTCACTTCCTGTCCTAACCCGGGGCCTGCTCTGTGGCCCTGATCTCATGGGGGACCATGCAGCCTGCCCCGGGGGGGGGGGGGGGGGGGAAGTGTCTGTCATGGCTGGTGTGATTGAGGCAGGGTGCTGGGCAGCACCGGGCACAAGGGGGGGGCCTGGTTTCAGGGGGGGTCTGGCCCATGGTGCCCCCTGAGTTTGGCTGGAGGGGGAGCTCAAAGCCCTGGGTTTCAATGGGGCCAAAGCGTCTGTGTCTCGTCTCTCCCCCCCCCCCCCCATCGGGGGGGGTGGGGGGGCCGGCTGCAGCCAGTGCTGGAAAATCCACCTCATTCTTGCCAGGCTGGGGTGGGGGGGGGCAATTCCTCCCTTTGCCCCCCAAAATCAGAGCCTGTGAGTGAGTGGCACCTGCTGTCCCAGCACCACCCCCTCTGCTCAGGGGCTGGACGGGATTTACCTCCTAGGCCCACGGAATAGCCCCCCTGCCGGAGTTACACGCCAGGGCAGGAGGTGACAGGTAGGAGCTGGGGCCAGACACACCCAGGGGTGGAGTTACATGCCAGGGCAGGAGGTGACAGCCAGGGGGTGGGTCCAGGCACACCCAGGGGGTGGGACTTTGTGCCAGGGCAGGAGGTGACAGCCAGGGGTGGAGCCAGGCACACCCAGGGGGTGGAGTTACGTGCCAGGGCAGGATGGGACAGACAGGGGGTGGGGCCAGGCACACCCAGGGGGTGGAGTTACATGCCAGGGCAGGATGGGACAGACAGGGGGTGGGGCCAGGCACACCCAGGGGGTGGAGTTACGTGCCAGGGCAGGATGGGACAGACAAGGGGCGGAGTTACATGCCAGGGCAGGAGGTGACAGCCATGGGGTGGGGCCAGGCACACCCAGGGGGTCGGGCTTTGTGCCAGGGCAGGACGTGACAGCCAGGGGGCGGAGTTACGTGCCAGGGCAGGATGGGACAGACAGGGGGCAGGGCCAGGCACACCCAGGGGGCGGAGTTACATGCCAGGGCAGGATGGGACAGACAGGGGGTGGGGCCAGGCACACCCAGGGGGCGGAGTTACGTGCCAGGGCAGGATGGGACAGACAGGGGGCGGAGTTACGTGCCAGGGCAGGATGGGACAGACGGGGCGGGGCCAGGCACACCCAGGGGGCGGAGTTATGTGCCAGGGCAGGATGGGACAGACAGGGGGCGGAGTTACGTGCCAGGGCAGGATGGGACAGACAGGAGGCGGGGCCAGGCACACCCAGGGGGCGGAGTTACGTGCCAGGGCAGGATGGGACAGACAGGGGGCAGGGCCAGGCACACCCAGGGGGCGGAGTTACGTGCCAGGGCAGGATGGGACATGCAGGAGGCGGGGCCAGGCACACCCAGGGGGCGGAGTTACATGCCAGGGCAGGATGGGACAGACAGGAGGCGGGGCCAGGCACACCCAGGGGGCGGAGTTACGTGCCAGGGCAGGAGGTGACAGACAGGAGGCGGGGCCAGGCACACCCAGGGGGCGGAGTTACGTGCCAGGGAAGGAGGTGACAGACAGGGGGCGGGATAGGCACACCCAGGGGGCGGAGTTATGTGCCAGGGCAGGAGGTGACAGACAGGGGGCGGGGCCAGGCACACCCAGGGGGTGGAGTTACGTGCCAGGGCAGGATGGGACAGGCAGGAGGCGGGGCCAGGCACACCCAGGGGGTGGAGTTACGTGCCAGGGCAGGATGGGACAGGCAGGAGGCGGGGCCAGGCACACCCAGGGGGTGGAGTTACATGCCAGGGCAGGAGGTGACAGACAGGGGGCGGGGCCAGGCACACCCAGGGGACGGAGTTATGTGCCAGGGCAGGATGGGACAGACAGGGGGCGGGGCCAGGCACACCCAGGGGGCGGAGTTACGTGCCAGGGCAGGATGGGACAGGCAGGAGGCGGGGCCAGGCACACCCAGGGGGTGGAGTTATGTGCCAGGGCAGGATGGGACAGACGGGGCGGGGCCAGGCACACCCAGGGGGTGGAGTTATGTGCCAGGGCAGGATGGGACAGACAGGGGGCGGGGCCAGGCACACCCAGGGGGCGGAGTTACATGCCAGGGCAGGATGGGACAGACAGGGGGCGGAGTTATGTGCCAGGGCAGGATGGGACAGACAGGGGGCGGGGCCAGGCACACCCAGGGGGTGGAGTTATGTGCCAGGGCAGGATGGGACAGACAGGGGGCGGAGTTACGTGCCAGGGCAGGATGGGACAGACAGGGGGCGGGGCCAGGCACACCCAGGGGGTGGAGTTACGTGCCAGGGCAGGAGGTGACAGGCAGGAGGCGGGGCCAGGCACACCCAGGGGGTGGAGTTACGTGCCAGGGCAGGATGGGACAGGCAGGAGGCGGGGCCAGGCACACCCAGGGGGTGGAGTTACATGCCAGGGCAGGAGGTGACAGACAGGGGGCGGGGCCAGGCACACCCAGGGGACGGAGTTATGTGCCAGGGCAGGATGGGACAGACAGGGGGCGGGGCCAGGCACACCCAGGGGGCGGAGTTACGTGCCAGGGCAGGATGGGACAGGCAGGAGGCGGGGCCAGGCACACCCAGGGGGTGGAGTTATGTGCCAGGGCAGGATGGGACAGACAGGGGGCGGGGCCAGGCACACCCAGGGGGCGGAGTTACATGCCAGGGCAGGATGGGACAGACAGGGGGCGGAGTTATGTGCCAGGGCAGGATGGGACAGACAGGGGGCGGGGCCAGGCACACCCAGGGGGTGGAGTTATGTGCCAGGGCAGGATGGGACAGACAGGGGGCGGAGTTACGTGCCAGGGCAGGATGGGACAGACAGGGGGCGGGGCCAGGCACACCCAGGGGGTGGAGTTACGTGCCAGGGCAGGATGGGACAGACAGGGGGCGGGGCCAGGCACACACAGGTGGCGGAGTTACGTGCCAGGGCAGGATGAGACAGACAGGGGGCGGGGCCAGGTACACCCAGGGGGCGGAGTTACGTGCCAGGGCAGGATGGGACAGGCAGGAGGCGGGGCCAGGCACACCCAGGGGGTGGAGTTACGTGCCAGGGCAGGATGGGACACCCAGTGGGTGGGGCCGGGCGCAGCAGAGAAGCCGGGGGGGGGGGGGGTGTCTGACCATCCCTGGGTCACACAGGAGTAACCCCCTTCTCCCCCCCCCCGGGAATGCCCAGAGACCACACGCTGCAAGTGGAGGCTCCCCGTTTATTGGGGGGGAGGGGGCCGCGTTGGCGCGGGCCCCTCCCCAGAGCTGGGCGCCCCGCGGGCCGGGCCGGGCGGGGGTCACTTGTGGTAGAAGCGCTGGCCCGGGGCGGGCTGGATGAAGCTGTGCCGCGAGGCCGGCTGGCCGCTGGCGGGGAAGCCCGACTGCAAGAGACAGACAGACAGACAGACGAGGGTTAACGAGGGGTTAACGAGGGGAACCCTTCCCCCCCCCCTCCCAGGGTCACCCGGCCCCCACTCACCGTGTGGGGCTGCTGGGGGGTGGAGCCGTGCGGGAAGCTCCCGGGCGAGGCCAGGCCAGACTGCGGGGAGCAAAGAGGGGTGAGTTAGAGAGGGGGGGGGCCTGACCCCCGGAGAACGGCGGGGGGGGGGTGTCACGCTCACCTTGCTGGCCGGCTGCATCTGGACGGGGAGCTGGGGGCTGGGCAGCAGGGTCTGGTTGGGGTGCAGGGCCTGGGGGTGCATCGGGCGCAGGGTCGCCTGCGGAGTCGGGAGCAGAGTGTGAGGGGGGAGACCCCGGGCCCCATTCCCTGCCCCCCCGAGCCGGCCAGTCCCCGCCCTGGGGCCGGCGCCCCCCAGAGGGGACAGGCCCCTGCCCCATTCCCCGCCCCCCTGAGCCAGCCAGTCCTGCCCTGGGGCCGGGTGGGAGCCAGCGCCCTCCAGAGGGGACAGGCCCCTGCCCCATTCCCCGCCCCCCTGAGCCAGCCAGTCGCAGCCCCGGGGCCGGGGGGGAGCCGGCGCCCCCCAGAGGGGACAGGCCCCGGGGGACTCACCGAGTCGGTGAAGCCGGACTGCTGGTTGGCGTGTTCCAGTTGCTTCTGCAGGGGGATGGTTGTGCTGGGGGGGATGAAACCTGAGAGACAGAAAGCCAGGGGCAGGGCTCAGTGCTGGGGGGCTCGGAACCAGACGGGTAATGGGGGGGGCAGGGCTCAGTGCTGGGGGGCTCAGAACCAGACGGGTAATGGGGGGGGGCAGGGCTCAGTGCTGGGGGGCTCGGAACCAGACGGGTCAGGGGGGGCGGCAGGGCTCAGTGCTGGGGGGCTCGGAACCAGACGGGTAATGGGGGGGGGCAGGGCTCAGTGCTGGGGGGCTCGGAACCAGACGGGTAATGGGGGGCAGGGCTCAGTGCTGGGGGGCTCAGAACCAGACGGGTAATGGGGGGGGCAGGGCTCAGTGCTGGGGGGCTCGGAACCAGACGGGTAATGGGGGGCAGGATGGGGGGGGCAGGGCTCAGTGCTGGGGGGCTCGGAACCAGGCGGGTAATGGGGGGCGGGGGGCAGGGCTCCGTCTCATGGCAGACTCAGGGTCTCTCCTGGCTGGCAGGGGGAAGAGGTTTCGGGGGGGGGGTCACTCCCAGCCAGGCGGGACTGTGGGGGGGGTATTTCACCTGGGCGGGGGGGTCTCACCTGGCTGGGCGACGGAGGGAGGGTCGGGGGGGGTCTCACGCAGGCGGGGGAAGAGGATTTCATCTGGCCAAGTGGGGAAAGGAGGGGTTGGGGGGGGTCTCACCTGGCCGGGGGGGTCTCACCTGGCCGGGGGGGGGACGGGTGTCGGGGGGGTCTCACGTGGCCGGGGGGGTCTCACGTGGCCGGGGGGGTCTCACGTGGCCGGGGGGGCGGGTGTCGGGGGGTCTCACGGGCCCGGGGGGGGCACGGGTGTCGGGGGGGACTCACGTGGCCGGGGGGGTCTCACCTGGCCGGGGGGGCACGGGTGTCGGGGGGGTGTCTCGTGCGGCCGGGGGGGGCACGGGTGTCGGGGGGGGGGTGTGTCACGCGGGCGGGAGGGGGCACGGGTGTCGGGGGGGGGTCTCACCTGGCCGGGGGGGGGCACGGGTGCCGGGGGGGTGTCTCACGCGGCCGGGGGGGGGCACGGGTGTCGGGGGGTGTGTGTCACGCGGCCGGGAGGGGGCACGGGTGTTGGGGGGGTGTCTCACGCGGCCGGGGGGGGACGGGTGTCGGGGGGGGGTCTCACGCGGCCGGGGGGCTCACGGGTGTGGGGGGGGTGTCTCACGCGGCCGGGGGGGGGCACGGGTGTCGGGGTGTGTGTGTCGCGCGCCCGGGGGGGGGCACGGGTGCCAGGGGGGGTCTCACGCGGCCGGGGGGCTCACGGGGGGGGGGTCTCACCTGGCCGGGGGGGGCAGGGGTGTCGGGGGGGGTCTCACCTGGCCGGGGGGCTCACGGGTGTCGGGGGGGTGTCTCACGCGGCCGGGGGGGTCACGGGTGCCAGGGGGGTGTCTCACGCGGCCGGGGGGAGGACGGGTGTCGGGGGGGTGTCTCACATGGCCGGGGGGGGCACGGGTGTCGGGGGGGGGGTCTCACGCGGCTGGGGGGCTCACGGGTGCCGGGGGGGGAACAGGTGTCGGGGGGGGGGTCTCACGCGGCCGGGGGGGGGCACGGGTGTCGGGGGTGTCTCACATGGCCGGGGGGGTCTCACGCGGCCGGAGGGGGCACGGGTGTCGGGGGGGGGGTGTCTCACGCGGCCGGGGGGGGGACGGGTGCCAGGGGGGGTCTCACGCGGCCGGGGGGCTCACGGGTGCCGGGGGGGGTCTCACCTGGCTGGGCGGGGGGGAAGTGCCCGTGGAGCGCGTACCCCGGCGGCTGCTGCGACAGGTACTGCATGGCGGGGAAGCCCGAGGGGCCTGTGGGGCAGAGATGGGGGGTCAGCGCGGTGCCCCAGCCCGGCCCCCCCCCCCCCGGCGGGCCCCGACTCACCGCGGATGGGCTGGCCGCCGGCGTAGCTGACGGGCCCGGCCTGGCCCGGGGCGTAGTGCTGGCCCTGCCCCACGGCGTAGGGGCCGTGCCCGGCCTGCCCGCTCTGGTACTGGCCGTGCTCCGGGGTGCCGGGCGCGAAGCCGGGCTGGGTGGCAAAGTGCCGCGTCTGCCAGACAGAGGGGGGGGGGGGGGGTCAGCGGCCTGGAGGGGATCCGCCCCCCCCCCCACAGCCCCCCCCGACACTCACCGTGATCACGGGGGGCGCGAAGATCTGCTTGCTCCGGTCGGCCGAGATCAGCGTCCCGGCCCGGCTGGGCCCCCCGGGGCTCCCTGCCGAGAGACCGGGGTGAAGGGGGGGGTCCCACGCTCGCGCCCCCCCCCGCTGCCTGCCCCGGGCTGCCTCGCAGCCCCCCGGCTCCTCCAACCCCCTCCCCCCCCCCGGCCTCCCCAACAGCCTCCCTGATCCTTCCCCGACCTCCCTGTTAGCCCCCCAGCCCCTCCCCACCCCCCCAGCGTCCCCTGTTACCCCCCAGCCCCTCCCAACCCCCCCAGCATCCCCTGTTACCCCCCCAGTCTCCCTGATCCTTCCCCGACCTCCCTGTTACCCCCCCAGCCCCTTCCCCACCCCCCCAGCCTCCCGTTACCCCCCAGCCCCTCCCAACCCCCCCAGTCTCCCCTGTTACCCACCCAGTCTCCCTGATCCTCCCCCGACCTCCCTGTTGCCCCCCAGCCCCTCCCAACCCCCCCAGTCTCCCCGATCCTCCCCTGGCCTCCCTGTTACCCCCCCAGCCCCTCCCCACCCCCCTAGTCTCCCCTGTTACCCACCCAGTCTCCCTGATCCTCCCCCGACCTCCCTGTTACCCCCCCAGCCCCTCCCCACCCCCCCAGTCTCCCCGATCCTCCCCTGGCCTCCCTGTCACCCCCCCAGCCCCTCCCCACCCCCCTAGTCTCCCCGATCCTCCCCTGACCTCCCAGTTACCCCCCAGTCTCCCCGATCCTCCCCTGGCCTCCCAGTTACCCCCCAGTCTCCCCGATCCTCCCTGGCCTCCCTGTCACTCCCCCAGCCCCTCCCCACCCCCTCAGCCTCCCCTGATCCTCCCCCGGCCTCCCTGTTACCCCCCACAGTCTCCCTGATTCCCCCAGCCTCCCCATCACCCCAACAGCCTCCCTGATCCCCCCGCACCTCGCTGTCACCCCCACAGCCCCCCCATCCTTCCCGTCACCCCGATCCTTCCCCCCACCCCCCGTACCCTGCATGTTGAGGATGTGGGTCCCGGCGTGCGCGACCATGCCCTGCTGATAGGCTGCCGCCGTCAGCGTTGTCAAGTCGCTGTAGGGGCGAAGAGCGAGAAGAGGCTGGTACGGGGCCCCCTGCCCCCCCTCCACCCCCCCCAAGTCAGCCCCGCCACCCACGCAAAATCACTGCGGCAGGGAGTTCCCCAGCTTAACAGTCACCTCTCCCTGCCCCCGCCCCCTTCGCGCTTTATCCCAGTGATCTCTGGTGGCCCCTTGAGCCACGACACGACCCCCCCCAACACCCCTGAGCCTGGACAGGAGCCCCCTCCGCCCCATCACCCCCCCCACCCCGCTCCCCCCTCACCTCTGCTCCTTGCGCCGGCGCTTCTCCTCCTCATGCAGCACCTTCTTCAGCTGCAGGAAAAGCTGGTGCTTCTCCTCTTGCAAGGCCTGCAGCCTTTCCCCCAGCTTAGAGATCTGGGGGGAGGAAGTGGGGCAGCGTGAGATGGGGGGCTGGGATCCGGGGGAGCCCCTCCCCGAGGGCAGGGGCCAGACACCCATCGCTGGGGGGCTGGGATCCGGGGGAGCCCCTCCCCGAGGGCGGGGCCAGACACCCATCGCTGGGGGGCTGGGATCCGGGGGAGCCCCTCCCCGAGGGCAGGGGCCAGACACCCATCGCTGGGGGGGGCTGGGATCCGGGGGAGCCCCTCCCCGAGGGCAGGGCCGGACACCCATCGCTGGGGGGGGGCTGGGATCCGGGGGAGCCCCTCCCCGAGGACAGGGGCCAGACACCCATTGCTGGGGGGCTGGGATCCGGGGCCAGACACCCATCGCTGGGGGGGGCTGGGATCCGGGGGAGCCCCTCCCCGAGGACGGGGCCAGACACCCATCGCTGGGGGGGGGCTGGGATCCGGGGAACCCCTCCCCGAGGACAGGGGCCAGACACCCATCGCTGGGGGGGGGCTGGGATCCGGGGAACCCCTCCCCGAGGACAGGGGCCAGACACCCATTGCTGGGGGGCTGGGATCCGGGGCCGGACACCCATTGCTGGGGGGGGGGGGGGCTGGGATCGTGGGGACCCCCGACACGGGGGGAGGCGGGGGGGGATGGTGCTCTGAACTGGGGCATCACTGATGGACTGCGGACCAGGGGAGCCCGGACCCCCCCTCCCCTGCTCACAACCCCCCACCCCAGGAGGACCCGGGGGGGGGGCAGTGGGGGGGACCGCCGCCCCCCCCCCTCACCTGCTCTTTGGTCTCCTCCAGCGACATGCGCTCCTCCATCTCCTTCTTCCGGCGCCGCTCCTGCTCCTCCTTCATCTTCTGCTCCATCATCTTGTCCACCTCCTCCTCCTCTGCGGGGACACAGCCGGGGTCAGCCCCCCCGCCCCCCGCCCCCGGGGGTGGGGGGGGAGATCCCGGCCGCCGCGGGGGCCCTCGCCTGGAAACGCTCCCAGCTGAGGACGGCCGACTCGTCACAGCCCGGCCGGGGGAGGGGGGGAAAAAATCGAGGCGGGGGGGGTCGGATCCGCAGCCCCCCCCCCCACAGACACACACCGGGGCGGGGAGAGGGGGGGATTCACCCTTAAATGGGGCCAATTCGGGCTGGAAAGTAGCAGAAAGTTTTGACGGAATCGGGACATGGGGGTCCCTGGGGCAGTACAGTGGGGGGGGCTGTGGGGTACTGAGGGGGTTATGGGGGTGCCCCAGGGGGCAGTACAGGGGGGGCTGGGGGGTGCCCCAGGGGGCACTAGGACTGGGGGTCCCTGGGGCAGTACAGTGGGGGGGGCTGTGGGGTACTGAGGGGGTTATGGGGGTGCCCCAGGGGGCAGTACAGGGGGGGCTGGGGGTGCCCCAGGGGGCACTAGAACTGGGGGTCCCTGGGGCAGTACAGTGGGGGGGGCTGTGGGGTACTGACGGGGTTATGGGGGTGCCCCAGGGGGCAGTAGGACATGGGGGGAGGTTGGGGGGTCCCTGGGCCAGTGTGCTGGGGGAGGAGTTTTGGGGGGTAACCTAGGGACAGTAGGATGGGGCGGTTCTGGGAAGGTCCATGGGGGAGTGTGGTGGAGGGTTTGTGGCGGGGTCCCGGTGGGGGGGGAGGGGGGAGGGGTCCCTGGGGGCACTATGGGGGGAGGGGGATCCCGGACGGGGGAGGGGTGGAGGGTCCCTGGGGGCACTATGGGGAGAGGGGGGTCCCGGGTCGGGGAGGGGTGGGGGGTCCCTGGGGGCACTATGGGGGGAGGGGTCCCGGGTGGGGGAGGGGGGTTCCCTGGGGGCACTATGGGGGGAGGGGTCCCGGGTGGGGGAGCGGTGGGGGTTCCCTGGGGGCACTATGGGGGGAGGGGGGTCCCAGGTGGGGGAGTTGTGGGGGGTCCCGGGGCACTATGGGGGGAGGGGTCCCAGGTGGGGGGTCCCGGGGGCACTATGGGGGGAGGGGTCCCGGGTGGGGGAGGGGTGGGGGGGTCCCTGGGGGCACTATGGGGGGAGGGGTCCCGGGTGGGGGAGGGGTGGGGGGGTCCCTGGGGGCACTATGGGGGGAGGGGTCCCGGGTGGGGGAGGGGTGGGGGGGTCCCTGGGGGCACTATGGGGGGAGGGGTCCCGGGTGGGGGAGGGGACGGTGGGTCCCTGGGGGCACTATGGGCGGGAGGGGTCCCAGGTGGGGGAGTTGTGGGGGGTCCCGGGGCACTATGGGGGGAGGGGTCCCGGGTGGGGGAGGGGTCCCTGGGGGCACTATGGGGGGAGGGGTCCCGGGTGGGGGAGGGGTCCCGGGGCCGGACGGTGGGGGAGGGGCCGTGGGGGGCGTGGCGGATTCAGGCCCCGCCCCCAGGGGGCGGGTCGGGCCGGGCCGTTCGGTGACGTGGAGGCGTTGCCGGGTGGGGGCGGGGCCGGGGCGCCGTTGCCGGGTGGCGGCGCGCGGACGGGAGGGGGGAGGGGGCCGGGCTCACCCTGCCGCTTGCGCTCGCGCTCCACCATGACGTGGCGGTGCAGGGCGCGCGCCATGGCCGAGGAGAGCTTGGGCCGCTCCAGCAGCGCCGGCATCTTCGCTCCGCGCCGGGCCCCGCCCCTAGCCCACCCCGCGCTTCCGCTTCCGGGGGCACGCGCCGCCGCGCGCCGCCTCACGCGGCCCCCGCCCCCTGGCCCACAGCGAGGCCGGGCCCCGCCCCTGCGCCTCACGCGGCCCCCGCCCAGCGAGGCGAGACTCCGCCCCCCTGATGACACGTCAGAGCGAGGCCCCGCCCACCTCCTGACTGATCACAGCGAGGCCCCGCCCACCTCCCCCTTCCGCGAGCTTCACAGGGAGCCCGCCTGACCCCCCCCCCGCGTGAGAACGAGGCTCCGCCCCTTGCCCACTGGTGGCAGAAGTGGGATCCCGACCCAGCGCCCCGCCTCCTCCCCCCCCCCGGCGCTGGGGGAGGGGAACGGCCCCGCCCTTTTCTGTTGGGGGGCAGGGGGACCCCTACGCCCAGGGGCAGGCCCATGGCTGTGTTCACCCCCCCCCCACAGCAGGGGGGGGCAGCACCCCATTGCTCCTCACTGCCAGACCCCGGAACGGGGGGGTGGAGGCAGGAGGACACCCCCCAACTCTGACACCCCCCCCACGCACATAGGGCACAGCCGTGGAAGGACTGTGCCCCCCCCCCCAATGCTGGAGCCGGGGGAGACCCAACCTCCTGGGGTGCCAGGGGAACCCGAATTGGGGTGCATGGGGGGGTCACCTCCAGGGAGGCACCCAGGGTATGTTGGGGGGTAACTACTGTGGGGTGTGGGGGGGCAAACCTCACAAGGAGGCAGTTCTGCACTAGGGCATGAGACACACACACAGACACACTTGAACTGGGTGGATGGCGGTTTATCAATCGGGGGGGGGGTGCTCCACGAACAACCCCCCCCTTTACACCCCACATTCAACTCCACCCCCCCCCCCCACGGCTCTGCCTCCCTCTCCCCCCCCACCCCCAGCCTTACATGGAAAAGCATCTTAAATAAAAACTTAAAAAAAAGTAACAGGTTGGGGTGAAACGGGGGGAGCTGCGCCCCCCCCCGCCATCCCCACCCCCAAGGAAATTCACATTTCAACACCACCGACGGGTAATAAATAAGGGGGGGGGACAAAATAGGGTGGATGGGGGGGAGGGGAGCGCTCTGGGGGCAGGAATGGAGAGCTGGCTGGGGGGGGCAGGGAGGGAAGGGGGTGGGGGACAGTGATAACTGGGGGGGGCAGGGTCATTTAGTTGACATATCCGCCCCCCCTCCAACCCCCCTAACCTGAGCAGGGGGCAGCTGTAAGTGCTAAAATTCACCCCCTTAAAATACAGGGTGGGGGCACCCCCCCCCCAACGGACACCAGGAGAATCACTTCCCCCCCCCCCCACTTCAAGGAGGGGGGAGTAACAGCTAAACCCCCCACACACACACACACACTCCCCATGGACTAGTCCAACCCCCCCTCCCCCCGTCATTCAATCTAGTGCTCCCCCCTTGAAATGTTCAATGGGAAATCCCAGCCTAGGGCAGAGCTGAACCCCTCCCCAGCATGAAATCATGTGGGGGGGGGGCATGGAGGTACGTCTTCTCTACCCCCCCCACAACGGAAGTGGTTTAGGGGGTAGACATAGACCCCCCCCCCACGAAAAAAAATTAAGTCCTTTGGGGTTCAATAACCCCCCCCCAAATCTCCCCGCATGCTACAGGTGCCCCCCCCCCCCCCGCCAATCCTTAGCATTTTCTATGTGCAAAAGACAGCTCTGGCCACCGGAGGGAGCTGTGTGTAGGGGGGGGCCTCCCCCCCCCCCAGCTTTAAAACAGTGTCAGACTTGTCCAAATTCTCCCCCCCTCCCGCACCCCCCCAGGCTGTGCCACAGGAGGGGGGGGGGACCCTCCCCCAAAATGGCAGCCGCTTCTGGGGTCATGCCCCTCTGCTGGGCATCCGGAGAGGGGGCGCAAAGACCCCCCCCCAGAAATGCAGTCGTCCTCTGGAATAGGGGGGGCACTTAGAAGAGGCCCCCCCCCAGCATCCGGCGCCCCCCGCTGGTCCATACGAGGGGTGTGGGGGGGGTCATTCCACGCGCACCAGCAGGCCGTAGAGGACGGTGGCCCCCTTCTCCTTGGTGACCCACTCGAGCTCGGCGGGGCTGAAGCGGGGGTCCGGGGGGTCGGGGGCGCCGGCCGAGGGGGGGCCGGGCTTGTAGGAGCCGGGGCGCACGCACACCTGGAAGGCCACCTGGGCCCCGTGCTGCCGCTGAGACTTGGGGTCCCGGAATCTGCGCGGAGGGGAAAAAAAAAAGAGAGAGAAGGGGGGGTCAGGGACCCACCGCTGCCCCCCAACTCGCTGGCCCCCCCCGGTGGCGGGCAGCACTCACTGCACTTTGGTGGCGAAGGCCTCCAGGCCGGCGTAGCGCAGGGTGGGCGAGAGCAGGACGCGCTGGGGCTCGGCCCCCCGGCCGGGGGAGCTGTTCTCCGGCTCGTGGTAGCCCCCGCCCTGGGGGTCCGCCTTGGCAGGCCGGCAGCTCAGGATGGACGCGCTGCCTGCGGGGGGGGGGGGGGGGACCGGGACAGCCAATCAGTGAGCCCGGATCAGCCCCCCCCCTGCAGGCCCCACCCGCCTCCCCCTGTGGGTGGAGTCTGGGGCCTGGAACCCATTGGGCCAGGGCCAGGGCTGGTGGGTTAGAGCAGGGGGGGCTGGGAGCCAGGACTCCTGGGTTCTCTCCTCGGCTCTGGGAGGGGAGTAGGGGCTGGTGGGTTAGAGCAGTGGGGGCTGGGAGCCAGGACTCCTGGGTTCTCTCCTCGGCTCTGGGAGGGGAGTGGGGGCTCGTGGGTCAGAGCAGGGGGGGCTGGGAGCCAGGACTCCTGGGTTCTCTCCTCGGCTCTGGGAGGGGAGTAGGGGCTGGTGGGTTAGAGCAGTGGGGGCTGGGAGCCAGGACTCCTGGGTTCTCTCCCCGGCTCTGGGAGGGCAGTGGGGGCTGGTGGGTTAGAGCAGGGGGGGCTGGGAGCCAGGACGCCTGGGTTCTCTCCCCCGGCTCTGGGAGGAGAGTGGGGGCTGGTGGGTTAGAGCAGGGGGGGCTGGGAGCCAGGACGCCTGGGTTCTCTCCCCGGCTCTGGGAGGGGAGTGGGGGCTGGTGGGTCAGAGCAGGGGGGGCTGGGAGCCAGGACTCCTGGGTTCTCTCCCCAGTGCTGGGAGGGGACTGGTGGGTTAGAGCAGGGGGGGCTGGGAGCCAGGACGCCTGGGTTCTCTCCTCGGCTCCGGGAGGGGAGTGGGGCTGGTGGGTCAGAGCAGGGGGGGCTGGGAGCCAGGACGCCTGGGTTCTCTCCCCGGCTCTGGGAGGGGAGCGGGGGCTGGTGGGTCAGAGCAGGGGGGCCGGGAGGGGCGCATCGGGCTCGGTGCCGGGTCCCTCCTACCTGCCCCCAGCTCCCCTTGGTCCAGCATCCTCCGGACGGCGCCCACGCTGGTGCCGTGATAAGCCATGTGCCACTTCTTACAGGTGCTGGCCACCTCCAGCTGGGGGTTCACCCTGCCAGGGGGAAGGGGGAGGGTATCAGAGCCAGGAACCCCCTCCACCCATACCCCACATCCCCCCCCCCGCCGCAGTCCGTTCCCAGCTAGACCCACCCACACCCCAACCTCCCCCCCGCCAGTCCGATCCCCCTCCCGGGTACCTGAGGTTGAAACGGCACCAGCCGAAGGGCAAGGCGTAGTCCCGGGGGGGGTCCCCCCGCTTGTAATAGGCCTCGTCCCCCCGCAGCTTGTGGCACGACTCGCAGTAGCAGAGGCTGAATTTAGGGTCTTCGGCAAAGTAGTCGTCTGGGAGGGAAAGGGGGGGCGAGTCAGGTGTTGGGGGGGGAAGAGGGGAGCAGAGGCAGCCCCCCTTTTCCTTCCCCTCCTCGGGAGGAGAGCTGGCCCGAGCCTGAGGAATGGGGCGTTAACTCTGAACCCTAATGACAACGTCCACCATCCAGCTCCCGCACACGTTGGAAACCAGCCGGCCCCCTTCGGTCGCTAACACGGCGCCACATGGGGCGGGTTCCTGAGAAGCGGGGTGCCCCCCACCCCACCCCGCTGCCCCCGGAGAGGCGGCTCCCGGCTCACCTGGCAGCAGCAGGAGGTCCTTGAAGCGGGCGCAGAGGGCGTGATACTCGCAGGTCTTCATGGTGTTCGTGTCCACGGGGGGCGTCCAGCACACGCTCTCCTTAATGCCTGCCACAGAGACAGAGGGTAGCCAGCCCCGCCCCTGCCCCACACGCCCCAAAGGCGCAGAGGGGAGGGCCCTGCCCCGGCCCCACTCCCTCACCCAGGCAGATCCCGCCCCCCTCCGTCACTCACCGTCCACCATGTCTGCCTTCTCCATGTCCGCCTGGGCGCGGGGGTCCCCGCTCTCCCCTCCCAGCGCTGGGGTGTCATTCGTTACTATGGTAACCTGGGGGGACAAATGCACTGGTTGGGGGGGAGCTGGGTGCCAGGACTCCTGGGTTCTCCCCCTGGCTCTGGGAAGGGAGTGGGGGCTGGTGGGTTAGAGCAGGGGGGGCTGGGAGCCAGGACTCCTGGGTTCTCTCCCCGGCTCTGGGAGGGGAGTGGGGGCTGGTGGGTTAGAGCAGGGGGGGCTGGGAGCCAGGACTCCTGGGTTCTCTCCCCGGCTCTGGGAGGGGAGTGGGGGCTGGTGGGTTAGAGCAGGGGGGGCTGGGAGCCAGGACTCCTGGGTTCTCTCCCCGGCTCTGGGAGGGCAATGGGGGCTGGTGGGTTAGAGCGGGGAGGCTGGGAGCCAGGACTCCTGGGTTCTTTCCCTGGCTCTGGGAGTGGAATGGAGGCTGGTGGGTTAGAGCAGGTGGGGCTGGGAGTCAGGACTCCTGGGTTCTGTCCCCCGCTCTGGGATGGGAGTGGGGACTGGTAGGTTGGAGTGGGGGCACTGGGAGCCAGGACTCCTGGGTTCTCTCCCCAGCTCTGGGAGGGGAGTGGGGGCTGGTGGGTTAGAGCAGGGGGGTTGGGAGCCAGGACTCCTGGGTTCTCTCCCTGGCTCTGGGAGCGGAGTAGGGGATAGTGGTTAGAGCAGGGGGGTTGGGAGCCAGGACTCCTGGGTTCTGTCCCCAGCTCTGGGAGGGGAGTGGGGGCTGGCGGTTAGAGCAGGGGGGGCTGGGTTCTCCCCCCCGCAGGGGCGGGGCTCACCTGCTCGCACTGCCCGTAGAGGTCGACCAGCACGTAGCAGGGGCTGGGGATGTCCTGGGCGGCCACCCCCTGGTCCATCCCGTTGACGTAGAGGTGCAGGCAGCCGCTCGAGTCCACCAGCAGGCCCAGCACCGTCCCCTCGGGGCACGTGTCCAGATTGGGCCCGTAGTTCTCACAGATCTGGGGGGGACGGACCACAGTGAGCCCCGGGCCCCATTCCCTGCCCCCCCTGAGCCAGCCAGTCCCCGCCCCGGGGCCGGGGGGGGAGCCGGCGCCCCCCAGAGGGGACAGGCCCCTGCCCCATTCCCCGCCCCCCTGAGCCAGCCAGTCCCCGCCCCGGGGCCGGGTGGGAGCCAGCGCCCCCCAGAGGGGACAGGCCCCTGCCCCATTCCCCGCCCCCCTGAGCCAGCCAGTCCCCGCCCCGGGGCCGGGTGGGGCCGGGGGGCCCCTCCCCACCTTGAGCGAGTTGTGGAAGACGGAGTCGCGCTGCAGCAGCCAGGCGCAGCGTTTGAGGGAGCAGGCCGTGGCGGGGAAGTTGAGGCGCTCGGGCGAGGTGCCGATGAGGCCCAGGCACAGGGACGACGTCCACTGGGGGTTCAGGAAGTCGATGTGAACCTGGGAAAAGGGGGGGGGGGGGGAGGAAACGTGGGAGAACAACCGTGATGCCACTGGAGAGGAAGTGATGTCAGAAGCCACCGGGACCCACCTCCCATGGGGCCCTGAATGGTACCCCCCTGTGTGAGGTCACATCCCCATCATGACATCACACGTGCCCTAGACGGACAGGAGCAGAATCAACATCCTCCCTATCACGACATCACATCCTCCCCCGACAGGAAGTAGCAGGCCCTATAGCCACCTCCATCATGACATCACATCCTCCCCTGACAGGAAGTAGCAGGCCCTACACTTGCTCGCATCATAACATTGTATCCTCCCCTGACAGGAAGTAGCAGGCCCTATAGCCACCTCCATCATGACATCACATCCTCCCCCAACAGGAAGTAGCAGACCCTATAGCCACCTCCATCATGACATCACATCCTCCCCTGACAGGAAGTAGCAGACCTTATAGCTACCTCCCTCATGACATCACATCCTCCCCCCTCCCCTCTCATGTCACATCCTCCCCCATAATGACATCACATCCTCCCCAGATATGATGGAAGGGGGAGGTGGACCTGCTACTTCCTGACATCACCTCCTCCCCCGACAGGATGTAGCAGACCCTACAGCCACCACCATCATGACATCACCTCCTCCCCCGACAGGAAGTAGCAGACCCTATAGCCACCTCCATCATGACATCACATTCTCCCCCGACAGGAAGTAGCAGACCCTACAGCCACCTCCATCATGACATCACATCCTCCCCCGACAGGAAGTAGCAGACCCTACAGCCACCTCCATCATGACATCACCTCCTCCCCCGACAGGAAGTAGCAGACCCTGCAGCCACCTCCATCATGACATCACATCCTCCCCCCAGGGGCAGGAGGGGGCCCAGGGCCACACCTGGAACAGCTGGCCCTGGGGCAGGGGCTGGGCGATGACCACGATGCCCTGGTTGTAGCTGGCCACGCGGGTGGCCGTCAGGTTGCCGTTGGACAGCAGGATGTTCTTGCCGTGGTTCTCCAGGAACTCCATGGCGGCCGGCGGCACGGGGGCCTCGTTCTCACACTGCAGCCAAGGGGAGGGGAAGGGGGTCACTCCCCAGCTCGAGCCGGCAACCCCCAGAGGGGACAGGCCCCTGCCCCATTCCCCGTCCCCCTGAGCCAGTCAGTCCCCGCCCTGGGGCCGGGTGGGAGTCGGCGCCCCCTAGAGGGGACAGGCCCCTGCCCCATTCCCCGTCCCCCCTGAGCCAGCCAGTCCCCACCCTGGGGCCGGGTGGGAGTCGGCGCCCCCTAGAGGGGACAGGCCCCTGCCCCATTCCCCGTCCCCCCTGAGCCAGCCAGTCCCCACCCTGGGGCCGGGTGGGAGCCGGCGCCCCCTAGAGGGGACAGGCAGCATCTTCCCACCCTGAGGCTGGAGCAGGGCTGGCGCCCCCTCAAGGCCAAGGGGTGAACTGCCCGTCTCCCAGCACTCACAGGTGTGGGCTCCTCCTCCTCCTCTTCCTCGCTGTACGTCTCGGAGGCGACTGACGGGGGCTTGGTGCCGTCCGACTCCTCCAGCACCGTGGAGCTGACAATGGAGACCGCGGTGACGCGCCCGTACAGATCCAGCACCACGTAGACGTTCTGAGGACACAGGACACGGGGGGAGAGGGGAGGCTGGTGGGTTAGAGCAGGGGGGGCTGGGAGTCAGGACTCCTGGGTTCTCTCCCCGGCTCTGGGAGGGGAGTGGGGGCTGGTGGGTCAGACCAGGGGGGGCCGGGAGCCAGGACTCCTGGGTTCTCTCCCCGGCTCTGGGAGGGGAGTGGGGGCTACTGGGTCAGAGCAGGGGGCGCTGGGAGCCAGGACTCCTGGGTTCTCTCCCCGGCTCTGGGAGGGGAGTGGGGGCTGGTGGGTTGGAGCACGGGTCCTGGGAGCCAGGACTCCTGGGTTCTCTCCCCAGCTCTGGGAGGGGAGTGGGGTCTAGTGGTTAGAACCGGGGGGCTGGGACTGCTGGGTTTATCCCACACTGCAGCGAGGCGGAACCCCTCAGCACTGGACACGGCAGGGACAGAGACGTCCGGTTGTGGGGAGGAAGTGATGGGGGACACTCCGGGAGCTCACGGGGCAGCGATTTCCTGTGACATCACATCATATTTCCCCCAAACAGGAAGGGGCGGGCCCTAACCCTGGCATGACATCACATCACATCTGCTCCCAGACAGGAAAAGGTGGGCCCTATGCCCCGCCCCATAAGATGTCATCATCGAAGGGCAGACCAACACCCATGACATCACAACCCACCCCCGACAGGAAGAGACGGACCGACGCCCATGACATCACAGGTCCCCCCAAAAGGCAGCCCCCTTGGGGGCCGCTGGCTGCTGGGGTGGGGACCTACCCAGCGGGGCTCCCGTGGGCTCTGCCCCCCAGCACCATTGGGCAGTTGGGGGTCCCAGCAAGGATTTACCTTGGCCACGCCGGTGGTGGCCGGCCCCATGTCCTCGCCGTCCACCAGGATGTGCATGGTGTCGTCCGCACAGCGCTTCACCCCCACGCGGTTCCCCACCTGCCGGGAGGGGGGGCCTGGGTCAGAGCCATGGTCCCACCGGCCCCACAACCCCTGGCCGCTCCCCGCCCCCCGTCCGCATGCCCCCTGCCCACCCCACCCCCCGACCAGACTGCTGGGCCCCCCATCTGCACGCCCCCTGCCCACTCCCCTCTCCCCCAGACCACACTGCTGGGCCCCCCATCTGCACGCCTCCTGCCCACTCCCCACCCCCCAGACCAGATCTCTGCCCCCCAATCCCCTGCCCACTCCCGCCACCCCCTCGGGATCAGACCGCTGGACCCCTCATCCCCACGCCCCCACCAGGTCTCTGGGCCCCCCTGTGCCCACTCCTGCCACCCCCCCCCCCGAAGGATCAGACCACTGGGCCCCCCAAGCCCCTGTCCATCCCCCGCCCACTCCCCCAACCCTGGGACCAGACTGCTGCCCCCCCCCCACTACCCCCCACAGGGACCAGACCGCTGCCCCCCCCCCCTCCGGACCAGATCACTGGGCCCCTCCAGCTCCACCTCTCTCCCCGCAATGGGCCTCTGCAGCCCTGCATTTCCCCTCCGCTCCCCCCGCCCCGCCCAGCCCCCCCGCCCCCCCCGGCGCCGCTCACCCCCAGCCTCTCCAGCGAGCAGCCGTAGTTCTGCTTCTGCAGCTGGCCGTTGCGCCGCACCTCGGAGCCGGCCACCAGCCAGGTGGCCTTGGAGTGCAGCTCCGGCAGGGAGGCCGGCAGCCCCGTGGCCGCGTAGGGCACCTCGGAGGGCAGCAGGGTGGTCAGCCCCACGTGGAAGGAGCCCGACCACTTCTCGTCCAGCTCCTCAATCTTCACCTGCGGGGGGGGGGCGGGGGGGTGAGCACGGGGCACAGGTCAACGAGCACGGAGGGGGAGGGATCCAACCCCAAGGTCAGAGGTCACCGAGCAATGGCGGGGGACAGGGAGTCTGGCTCCAAGGGTCAGAGGTCACCAATCAACTGGGGGGGAGGGGAGAGAATCCAGCTCCAAGGGTCAGAGGTCACGAGCAATGGGGGGGCGCCTCTGGCTCCAAGGGTCAGAGGTCACCAATCAACTGGGGGGGGAGGGGAGAGACTCCGGCTCCAAAGGTCAGAGGTCACCAATCAATGGCGGGGACGGGGAGTCTGGCTCCAAGGGTCAGAGGTCACCAATCAACTGGGGGGGGAGGGGAGAGAATCCAGCTCCAAAGGTCAGAGGTCACCGAGCAATGGCGGGGAGGGGAGAGAATCTGGCTCCAAGGGTCAAAGGTCACCGAGCAACAGCCAGGCATGTGAAGGTCTGGCTCCAAGGGTCAAAGGTCACTGAGCAAGGGGGGGGGGGACATGAGTGTAGCCCCCACCCCAGAGCCAGGCTGGGCACAGCGCCCCCTACTGACCCCAGGAAGAAGGCACCGGCTGTACCAGCCACCTTAGCTCAGACTCACCTCAAACACCTCGTCAGCCTTCAGCTCCTTCATGCTGAAGACGATGCCGTGGCTGTAGCCGGCCACGCGCACGGCCCGGCACCCGTTGTCCTGGAAGGCCACATTCTTCCCGCAGCTGCTGTGGAAGCGGTGAGCCACGCCCGGCACTGGGGGGGGGGGGGGGCAGGTGAGGAGAGACGTGGCATCAACAGCTGGTGGGATGCTAAGGGGTGCTCTCCCCTAGTAGGCAGGGCTGGCTGCAGGGCGGCGCCAGGGGGCACTGTGGGGTAGGGAGCGGTGCAGGGGGGCGCTCTCCCCTGGCAGGCAGGGCTGGCCCCATGGGATACTAGGGGTGCTGTGGGGCAGGGAGCGGGGGGGGGGGGTCAGCAGTGGGTGCTCTCCCCTGGCAGGCAGGGCTGGCCACAGGGTGGTGCTAGGGGATGCTGTGGGGCAGGGAGTGGGGCGGCTCAGCAGGGGGCGCTCTCCCCTGGCAGGCAGGGCTGGCCCCAGGGTGGTGCTAGGGGGCGCAGTGGGGCAGGGAGCAGGGCTCAGCAGGGGGCGCTCTCCCCTGGCAGGCAGGGCTGGCCCCAGGGGGCGCTGTGGGGCAGGGAGCAGGGCTCAGCAGGGGGCGCTCTCCCCTGACAGTGGGCTGGCCACAGGGTGGTGCTAGGGGGCGCTGTGGGGCAGGGGCAGCAGGGGGCGCTCTCCCCGGCAGGCAGGGCTGGCGCCATGGGGTACTAGGGCTGCTGTGGGGCAGGGAGCGGGGGGGGGGGCGGTTCAGCAGGGGGTGCTCTCTCCTGGCAGGCAGGACAAGCCCCATGGCACTAGGGGGCGCTGTGGGCCAGGGGCTCAGCAGGGGCGCTCTCCCCGGCAGGCCGGGTGGGGCTGCTACCGACAGGGGGCCCCCGAAGTCAGCACAGCGATGCAGCCAGCTCTGGGGCGGGGCGGGGCTCTCACCTGGCGAGTGGAGGGGGAAGGATTTCTCGGTGACGTTGCTGGTCGACAGGCTGTTGTCCATGGGGCCCGTGGCGCTGGTGATGGACACCTGGACGCACTGGCCGTAGAGATCCACCACGGCGTACACCTCTGTGCCGCGCCGCCGGGGAGCAAAGGGTTAACCGGGCCGCAGCTGCGACAACACCCAGCTAGACTATTACCCCCCCCCCCCCCGCCCCCATCAGGCCAATGGATCCATCCAGTCTGGTATATGTCCACCCCCCCTTCCAATGAGCCCACCCACATCAGTATACTCCCCCCCCCCGCCACAAGCCCAGTGGGCCCATCCAGGTCCCCCCACGCAGACCAATGGGCCCATCCAGCCTATATAGCCTATATAGCCTCCCGCCCTGGATTGGCCCAATGGTCCCCCCACGCAGACCAATGGGCCCATCCAGGTCCCCCCACGCAGACCAATGGGCCCATCCAGCCTATATATCCTCCCGCCCTGGATCGGCCCAATGGTCCCCCCCACGCAGACCAATGGGCCCATCCAGCCTATATAGCCTCCCGCCCTGGATCAGCCCAATGGGCCCATCCAGTCCCCCCCATGACCAATGGGCCCATCCAACCCAGTATATCCCCCCCCCCCACCAGATCAGTCCAATGATCCCATGCATGGGGGAACACAATAGGCTGGATCAGACCAATAGGCCCATCCATGGGGGGGGGGGGGAGAAACACAGCAGGCCGGATCAGACCAATAGGCCCCTCGCTGCAGGGGGAACATGCCAGGCTGGATCAGACCAATGGACCTGGGGGGGGGGGGAGGAGGAGACACACACTTAGGGTGACCAGACGTCCCGATAAAATCGGGACTGGCCCGATTTGGAGGAGTTTGTCTCACGTCCCGGCCAGAGTACGGTCGGGACGCCATTTGCCCAGTGGGGGGCCCATCTGTGGGGGGAACATGCTGGGCTGGATCAGACCATTGGGCCTGTCTGTGGGGGGGGACACAGTGGGCCGGATCAGACCAAGAGGCCCATTGCTGGGGGGGGGGGGGGGGAACACAGCAGGCCGGATCAGACCAAGAGGCCCATCGCTGGGGGGGGGGGGGGGACACAGCGGGCCGGATCAGACCAAGAGGCCCATCGCTGGGGGGGGGGAAACACAGCGGGCCGGATCAGACCAATGGGCCCATCTGTGCGGGGGTACACACTGGGCCAGGTCAGACCAAGAGGCCTATAGCTGGGGGCGGGGGGGACACAGCGGGCCGGATCAGACCAAGAGGCCCATTGCTGGGGGGGAACACAGCGGGCCGGATCAGACCAAGAGGCCCATCGCTGGGGGGGGGGGGGACCACAGCGGGCCGGATCAGACCAAGAGGCCCATCGCGGGGGGGGGGAAACACAGCGGGCCGGATCAGACCAATGGGCCCATCTGTGCGGGGGTACACACTGGGCCAGGTCAGACCAAGAGGCCTATAGCTGGGGGCGGGGGGGACACAGCGGGTCGGATCAGACCAAGAGGCCCATTGCTGGGGGGGGAGGGTGGGACTCAGCGGGCCGGATCAGACCAAGAGGCCCATTGCTGGGGGGGAACACAGCGGGCTGGATCAGACCAAGAGGCCCATTGCTGGGGGGGAACACAGCGGGCCGGATCAGACCAAGAGGCGTGTCCGTGGGGGGAACACAGCGGGCCGGATCAGACCAAGAGGCGTGTCCGTGGGGGGAACACAGCGGGCCGGATCAGACCAAGAGGCCCATCGCTGCGGGGGGCGGGGAGGGGCGGCTCACCCTTGGCGGGGGGCAGGCCGGAGCAGGCCACGCCCTGGTCCACGCCGTTGATGAAGTAGTGCAGGTCCCCCTTGGCCGTGCGCATCATGCCGATGCGGGAGCCCGTGGTCAGCGAGTCCAGGTCGCAGCCGTAGTTGTTGCGCATGGTGTTGCCGTCCTGCATGATGGCCGTGCCGCTGCGGGGGGGGAAGGAAGGGGGGGGGGTCAGGAGGAGACACGGTCCCACGCCCCCACAGGAACCCAAGCGAGAGGTCCCCCCGACATATCCCAAGCCACAGCCCTGACCCCGCCCCCCTATATCCCAGCTCCCCGCCCCAAGACACGGCCCTGCCTCTCCTGTGGCTGAGCCCCCGGAAACTCACCTGAGCCCCCCCCCCACATCCCCCCTACCCCCCGCCACACACACACACTCACCTAAGCATCCAGGTGTCGTAGTCGATGTCCGTCATGGTGTTGGGGAACTCCAGGTCCTCGGGCCGGATGGCCGTGACCCCTGCCCGAGGGAATCCGAGCCGTGAGGGGCTGGAAGGGGCCCGGAGAGGCCGCCCAGCCCCCCATTCGCCCTAGCCCAGCCCCGCCAGGGGTCCATCTGGGCCTCCCCCTCCACCCCTCGATAACACACACCGCGGAACGGGCTCTGCACTGCAACCCCCCCCCGTGCCGAGCGGCTTTTCGGCCATACGAGCCCCCCGCTGGTTAGCCCCTGGTTGATTTTCCCTTCCTAAGTGGGGGCCGGGCTGATGGTCTTCCCTGAATTTCAAGCTGGCGAGGTCAGAAAAATTTGGCGCGGTCGGTTCGACTTCTGATCTGGCCCCAAAAGCGGTGGAGACCCCTCCCGGCTCGGAGGCAGCCACGAATTCGGAAAATAGACTCGCCACTCTGTTATCCAGGTGAGTCACCAGGTCTCAGTGCGATTCGCCCGGCGCTGAGATGCAGCCACCTCTGGGGCAGGGCGGCCGGTTACCCAGGGACCCCTCGCCCAGCGCTGAGATGCGCCCACCTCTGGGGCGGGGCGGCCGGTTACCCGGGGACCCCTCGCCCGGCGCCGAGATGCAGCCACCTCTGGGGCGGGGCGGCCGGTTACCCAGGGACCCCTCGCCCGGCGCCGAGATGGGACAGGAAGTGAAACCGACCGCCGTCCCCCAGCGGCGCTCTCCGGGCGGGTGGGGAATTCCGCCAGGGACGTGGGCCCCCCCGTCTCTCACCCGCCTCGATCGAGCCGGACCAGCGATCCACCATCTTCTGGATGACGATCTCGAAGAGTTCCCCGTCCCGGAGGGCCCTGTGCGGGGAGAGGGGAGAGCCATGAAGCCCGGAGAGGGGGCAGGCCGGGGGCGGAGGGGGGGCGGCGCGGGGGGGGGCGGGCGCAGGGCCACGCACACACACCGACCGGTTGGAGATGACGATGGCGTCGTTGAACTCGCTGCGGCAGTTCTGGCGCAGCGCCGTGCGCCCGCCGTTGGTGATCACCGCGTTGGCGCCGTGCAGCTGGTGGAAGCGCAGGTCGGTCACCGAGGCGGCGGACGAGGGGCTGCTGGGCGACGGCTGGTGGTTGCCCTCCGACAGGTCGTCCGGCAGCGGGAGGAGATCTGGGGGGGGGGGGAAGCGAGGGAGGGGGGGTGTTCCCGGGGTGCACAGGGGGGCACCCCCGGCTGTAGCCCAGCCCCTGGGACACCCCCCCGGGCACCAAGAGACAGGGTCCCCCCCCAGGTATATCCCAGCCCCCCGACATGTCCCTGTCCCCCTCCCACCCCCAGTTCTATGCCAGCCCTGGGAGCCCCGCCCTCACTGAGACACGGCCCCCACCCTGCTATATCCCAGCCCTGGGACCCCCCCCTCACTGAGACACGGCCCCCACCCTGCTATATCCCAGCCCTGGGACCCCCCAGCACCGAGACACGGCCCCCACCCTGCTATATCCCAGCCCTGGGACCCCCCCCACTGAGACACGGCCCCCACCCTGCTATATCCCAGCCCTGGGACCCCCCCCTCACCGAGACATGGTCCCATCCTGTCCCCGCCCCATATCCCAGCCCCCCAGGACGCCCCATGGTCCCATCCTGTCCCCGCCCCATATCCCAGCCCCCCAGGCACCGAGACATGGTCCTGTTCCCCCTCTCCTAGATCCCAGCCCCCCCGGGAGCACGGCACGTCCCTGCGACCCCCCCCGCCCGGCTCACCGGTGTCGTCGAGGATGGTGGCCTGCGCCGCCTGCCCGTACAGATCCACCACGGCGTAGACGTTGGGTGGCACGTTCCAGGCGGCCGGCCCCTGCGCCACCCCGTTGACGAAGAAATGCAGCGTGCCGTCCTCCTTGCGGACCACGCCCACCGTGTCGCCCGCCTGGGGGGGGGGGCAGCAGAGGGGGTGAGGGCACTGCCCGGGGGCGTGTTGGGGGGGGGGACGGGGTGCCCCCCGCCCCCCCGACTCACCTTGAGCCGGTCCAGGTTGTGGCCGTATTCGTCCAGGATGGTGGTGCCGTTGTGCATAACCCCGTTGCCCGTCATCATCCAGGTGCCTGGGGGAGAGGAGACAGCCGGGGGGGGGCGTTATTGGCAGCGCCCGGCCCAGTCACGCAGCTCGCTGTTAACCCGCGGAACTACCTGCCGCAGGACCCGGGGACCGGCTCAGCCGCGTGGGGCCGTCACCAGCCTGCGAGGCCTCACCACTAGCCCCCCGCAGTCGTCAGTTAACCCAGGGAACTACCCACCGGTCTGCCCTGGGGAGAGGTTAACCCGGGGAACTACCCGCCACAGGAACCAGGGACCAGCTCAGCCACGTGGGGCCGTCAGCAGCCTGCGAGGCCTCACCACTAGCCCCCCGCAGTCGTCAGTTAACCCAGGGAACTACCCACCGGTCTGCCCTGCGGAGAGGTTAACCCGCGGAACTACCCGCCACAGGACAGGTACTAGTCCGCCCAGGGAGAGCTTAACCTGGGGAACTACCTGCCACAGGGTGCAGCCTCCAACCCTCTGGGCAGCAGTTAACCCGGGGAACCACCCACCGGTCAGCCCTGGGGTGAGGTTAACCCGGGGAGAGCTTAACCTGGGGAACTACCCGCCGCAGGGTGCAGCCACCAACCCTCTGGGCAGCAGTTAACCTGGGGAACCGCCCACCGGTCAGCCCTGGAGAGAGGTTAACCCGGGGAACTACCCGCCACAGGACAGGTACTAGTCCGCCTGGGGAGAGCTTAGCCCGGGGAACTACCTGCCATAGGGTGCAGCCACCAGCCCTCTGGGCAGCAGTTAACCCGGGGAACTACCCGCCGCAGGACACGGCTGCCAGCTCCTGCTCCACTAACCAATTATCCCAGGAGCTACCAGCTGCCAGCACCCCCAGCCGGCAATTAACCCCGGGAACTACCCACCAGTCGGCCCTGCGGAGAGGTTAACCCAGGGAACTACCCGCCACAGGACAGGTACTAGTCCACCCAGGGAGAGCTTAACCCGGGGAACGACCCGCCGCAGGGCACGGCTGCCAACTCCCGCTCCACTCACCAATTATCCCAGGAACTACCAGCTGCCTGCACCCCCAGCTGGCAATTAACCTGGGGAACTACCCGCCACAGGGCACGGCTGCCAGCTCCTGCTGCAGCCATGAATTATCCCGGGAGCTATCAGTTGCCAGCATCCCTAGCTGGCAATTAACCCAGGGAACTACCCGCCACAGGACACAGGTACCAGTCCGGCCCGGGAGAGGTTAACGCGAAGAACTAACCACCATAGGGAGCAACCACCAGCCCTCTGGGCAGCAGTTAACCCGGGGAACTACCCGCCGCAGGGCACGGCTGCCAGCCCCACTTGGGGAGCTGGCCACCTGCTGGAGGCAGGGTGAGGATGGAGCCAGAGCCAGCCACCGGGTGTTATCCCCCCTCCTGCCCCCGAGGGGCGCCGGGGCCCGGACCTGAGCGGAGGTTGGTCATGGTGGAGGGCAGCTGCAGGTAGGTGGGGTTGTGCGTGGTCACCCCGATCTCGATGGAGCCGGCCCACTTGTCCACCATCTTGTCGATCCGCACCTGGAAAACCTCGTTGTTACGCAGGGCCCGGTTGCTCAGGACGACCCCGTGGTTGAAGTCGTCCGTGGCGCTGGGGAAGAGAGACGGGTTAGCTCGGACACGAGCCACCCACCCCGGTGCTGAGATGCGGCCACCTCTGGGGCGGGACGGCCGGTTACCCAGGGACCCCTCGCCCGGCGCTGAGATGCGCCCACCTCTGGGGCAGGGCGGCCGGTTACCCGGGGACCCCTCGCCCGGCGCTGAGATGCAGCCACCTCTGGGGCGGGGCGGCCGGTGACCCAGGGACCCCTCGCCCGGCGCGGAGATGCGGCCACCTCTGGGGCGGGGCGGCCGGTTACCCAGGGACACCTCGCCCGGCGCTGAGATGCAGCCACCTCTGGGGCGGGGCGGCCGGTTACCCGGGGACCCCTCGCCCGGCGCTGAGATGCGCCCACCTCTGGGGCGGGGCGGCCGGTTACCAGGGACCCCTTGCCCGGCGCTGAGGTGCGCCCACCTCTGGGGCGGGGCGGCCGGTGACCCAGGGACCCCTTGCCTGGCGCTGAGATGCAGCCACCTCTGGGGCGGGGCGGCCGGTGACCCAGGGACCCCTCGCCCGGCGCTGAGATGCGCCCACCTCTGGGGCAGGGCGGCCGGTGACCCAGGGACCCCTTGCCTGGCGCTGAGATGCAGCCACCTCTGGGGCGGGGCGGCCGGTTACCCAGGGACCCCTCGCCCGGCACTGAGATGCAGCCACCTCTGGGGCGGGGCGGCCGGTTACCCAGGGACCCCTCCCTCGGCGGTGAGATACAGGCTACACGATGGCCCCAGGCCCCGGCGGGGGCAGGCTGGCACTCACTGCGGGCGGAGGGCCGTGCGCCCGTCATGGATGATGGCCGCCTTCTGGCCGCAGTTGGCGTGGAAGAGGAGGCGCTCCGGCTCGGGTTCGCCCACCCCGCCGGCCTCCAGGGCGCGGCGCCCCACATCCGGGGAGAGCGCCCGCATGATGGCGTTGTTCCGCCGCAGCCGGTCGCTGTGGTTGTGGTTGTGGACGATGGTGACCTTCACCGCCATGCCGTAGAGATCCACCACGCCGTACACCACCAGCGGGGTCAGGGTGGTAGCCACGCCTGCGGGGGAGCGGGGGGGGGGGGGGGGAAACACACACCATGCAGCCACCTCTGGGGCGGGGCGGCCGGTTACCCAGCGACCCCTCGCTCGGTGCTGAGATGCAGCCACCTCTGGGGCGGGGCGGCCGGTTACCCAGCGACCCCTCGCTCGGTGCTGAGATGCAGCCACCTCTGGGGCGGGGCGGCTGGTTATAACGGCACCAGAGCAAACCCCCCTGCCAGGGGAGCGCGCCCCCTGCTGAGCCCCCCGCTGCGCCCCCTACCTTGGTCAATGCCGTTGATGTAGAAGTGCAGAGCGTTGTTGGATTTCCGGGTCAGGCCAATGTGATCCCCCTCCTGTGGGGACGAGGGGGGTGGCCGTTAGGGGGAGCTGCAGCCGAGGAACCCAATGAGGGGGTGAGGGCAGAGGTGGAGGGGGGCTGATGGGGGTACAGGGATACAGGGGGCCGGGTTTGGGGGAGCCTGGTTCGCACATGAGGGGTGCAGGTATATGGGGACCCCCCTCACCGGCAGAGGGCTGGCGATGGGGTTTCGGGGGGCCCGCAGGGGGTGGCGATGGGGGGCTCGGGGGCTCACCCGCAGGGGGGTAGCTAGGAGGGTTTGGGGGGACAGCGGGGGGGCTCTCACCTGCAGCTCGTCCAGGCTGAATTCGCAGTATTCCCGCCGCGTCCCTTTGCCGTTGGTCAGGATCCCGCAGCCGCTCATCATGATCGTGCCTGGGGGGGGGGGGGTCCTCCCGTCAGCCAATCAGCCGCGGGGACCTGCACCCCAGGGACACCCCCCACCCCATCCTGCTGGCCCCCCCCCACCCCCGCCTATTCAGCTCCTTCTTCCCCCCCAAATTCAGCCATCAAAGGAGCTGCACAGGAGTGGAGAAACTGAGGCACAAACCGACACCGGGACCCGCCCCTCCCCGAGACGGGGATAGAACCCAGGCGTCCTGGCTCGAACCCACAGAGCCGCCCCACCCCCAAGCCAGGAGAGAACCCAGGAGTCCTGGCTCCCAGCCTCCCCCCAGTTCTAACCACCTCCTCCCCCAGAAGCAGGGAGAGAACCCAGGCGTCCTGGCCTCCCCCCGCCCCCGCCGGCAGGTACCGGAGCGCAGGTTGGTCATGGTGGCGGGGTACTCCAGGCTGTTGGGGTTGTGGGTCGTCACCCCGATTTCGATGGAGCCCGACCACTTGTCCACCAGCTTGTCGATGCGGATCTATGGGGCGGCAAGGGGGAGGGGGGGGGTCAGGGGACTCACCGCTCCCCCGGCCAGCCCCCCCGACCCCACCCCACTGCTGTAGTTCACCCCCTCCGGGTGTACCCCGACTCTCTCCCCTCCTGCCCCAAACCCCCTGGGTAATGCCGCTACCCCCTCCCCAAAAGTCACCCCCTGGCCCCACAGCCTCACCCCGCCGCCCTCCTGCCCCATCCGTCCCCTGCGGGCTCCCCTCCAGGGCACCCCCACATCGGCGGGCGCCCCCGTCCCCCCCACCATCTGTCACACAGCACCCCCCGTTCCCCAGTTCCCCGTATGCCCCCCAACATCTCAGAGCATCCTGCCCCCCCAATGCCCCAGCCCCCCTATATCCCACCCCCCCCGACCCCCATCCCAGTCCCACCCCAGACGTAGGACATTTCATTGTCCGGTGGCTGGTTCCCCATGGCCATGCCGCAGCCCCCCCCAAGAACCCCCAGCCCCCCCCCCAAGAACCCCACCTCAGCCCTCGGTGTCTGGCTGCCCAGGAGCCCCATCCGCAACCCCCCCCCCCCCATGTTCCCCCAGCCCCCCCACCTCAAACACCTCATCATCATTCAGTGTCTGAGTGGCCAGGACCCCGCCCCCCCCCCGTGTCCCCCCAGCCCCCCCGGCCCCCCCACCTCGAACATCTCGCCGTCCCGCAGCGGCCGGTCGGTCATGACCCCCCCCCCCGGCCCCCCCACCTCGAACATCTCGCCGTCCCGCAGCGGCCGGTCGGACACGACCCCCCCCCCGACCCCCCCCACCTCGAACATCTCGCCGTCCCGCAGCGGCCGGTCGGTCACGACCCCGCCCCAGGCCCCCCCGGCTCCCCCACCTCGAACATCTCCCCGTCCCGCAGCGGCCGGTCGGTCATGACCCCGCCCCAGCCCCCCCCGGCCCCCCCACCTCGAACATCTCGCCGTCCCGCAGCGGCCGGTCGGTCACGACCCCGCCCCGGCCCCCCCCGGCCCCCCCACCTCGAACATCTCGCCGTCCCGCAGCGGCCGGTCGGTCACGACCCCGCCCCGGCCCCCCCCGGCCCCCCCACCTCGAACATCTCGCCGTCCCGCAGCGGCCGGTTGGTCATGACCACGCCGTTGTTGAACTCGTCCAGGGGGCGGCGCCGCTCGGCCGTCTTGTGGCTGTTGCTCAGCTTGATGAGGGTCCCGCACTTCTCGTGGAAGAGCAGCGCGTCGTTGGAGGTGAGGGGGGCGGCCCCCCCCTCGCCCGGCGCCGGGGGGGGGCTGCCCAGGCTGACGCTCAGCAGGCTGCCGTTGTAGGCCGAGAGGATGGCGTTGCTCACCGCCTCCGACAGCTCCATGCTGGACAAGCCTGGGGGGGCGCGGGCGGGCGGAGAGATGTTGGGGGGGGGGGGGGACAGGAATCAGGGATGGACGGAAGGATGCGGGGGAGGGGGAACCCGGGACGGACGGACAGATGCGGAAGGAGGGGGGGAGGGAGAGGAATCAGGGACAGACAGACAGACGGGGGGGGGGGGGGACAGGAAACAGGGAGACAGACAGATGTGGGGCAGGGGGAACCAGGGATGGACGGACAGACAGACGTGGGGTGGGGTGGGGGGGCGGAGAAGGGAACCAGGGACGGACGGACAGACGGGGTGGCAGGAAACAGGGAGAGACAGACAGACAGATGTGGGGGATGGGGGAGGGAGAGGAATGGGGGACAGACAGATGTGGGGGGGGAGGGAACCAGGGACGGACAGACGGACGGAGGGGGGAGAAGGAGAACCAGGGACGGACAGACAGACATTGGGGAGGGGAAGCAGGGACAGACAGACAGAGGGACCAGGGGGGGCGGGAGGGGAACCAGGGACGGACAGACAGACATGGGGGGGGAGAAGAGGAACCAGGGACGGACAAACAGACGGACGGGGGTGGGAACCGGGGACGGACGGAGGGGGGAGAAGGGGAAGCAGGGACAGACAGACATTGGGGGGGGTGGGGGAGGGGACCGGGGACAGACAGACAGACGGACCGGGGGTGGGGGAGGGGCCCGGGGACGGACGGGTTAGGGACGGGCTCACGCTCAGGAGCCGGAGTCTCCCCGTCAAGCCCTCTGGGCCCAGATTTACCACCCCACGGCTAGGAGGAGGGGTCAGCCCCCACGGGGGGAAGTCCCGCCCCCCCGGAGGAGGGGGATCGGCCCCCACAAGGGGAAGTCCCGCCCCCCCGGAGGAGGGGGATCGGCCCCCACAAGGGGAAGTCCCGCCCCCCCGGAGGAGGGGGACCGGCCCCCACAAGGGGAAGTCCCGCCCCCCCGGAGGAGGGGGACCGGCCCCCACAAGGGGAAGTCCCGCCCCCCCGGAGGAGGGGGACCGGCCCCCACAAGGGGAAGTCCCGCCCCCAGGCTAGGAGCCGGGGCCAGGCCAGCTGGGGTCTATTTGAAAGCCCGACCCGGCAGCGCCGCCTCCTGCCCCGAAGTCGACCCGGGCCCTAGCGCTCAATTCACGGGCGGGGCGGCCGCCCCCCTCTCCACGGCCCCCTCCCACCCTGCCTAGCACCCCCGCTGGGAGCAAAGGCTTCTGGGTAACGGCCCGGGCAAAGCTCGAGGGGACAGGCCGGCCCGGGGGCTGCAGCGGCTCGCGCTGCGGGACGGGGGGTGGGGGGCCGGTCGGGGTCACTCACCGTTCTCAGCCTCCAGGCTGTTGGGGAATTTATCCGGGCGGCTCTGGGGACGGGGCAGGGCCGGGCCTGGGAAGAGAAACACGAGGAAGAGGAGGGAAGCCAGTTACACCCCTCGATCCCGACCTGCCGCCCCCCAGCCCTGCCCGCCCCCCACTCCCTGCCCCCCAGCCCAGCCAACGCCCCTCACTCCCGACCCGCAGCCCCCTGCCAGCCCAGCCCTGCCCCCCGCAGTGCTGCCAACGCCCCTCACTCACGACCCACAGCCCCCTGGCCGGAGAGGGGCAGAAGGGGGGAGCATTGGGGCCAGCCCTGGCTGCCGGGGGAGGCCCTGCCAAGGCACAGAAGTGGGGGGCACTGGGGCCGAGGATGCAGAGGGACAGGCTGGAGCTCTGGGTAACCAGAACGGACCAGAGACACGGGAACCGGGCGGTCATCGGGGTTTCTTTGACCCTCTACTGCTGGGGGAATTTGTGCATCGTTATAGAGATCCTGGCCGGCGGGTATTTTGTAAATAAATTACCGAAATAATTGAAATGGGTGCGACTCCACAGCGTTATTTTGACAAAACATTTGCAGGATTTTACCCTATCGGGCGCAGGATTTTACACAATCGGGCGCAGGATTTTACACAATCGGGCGCAGGATTCACCCAGCAGCAACCTCTAAAGCAGAAGCGTCACCCCCCTGGGCACAACGGGGGCACGTTTAAGTGGCCGGGCGGCCTTCCAGGGAACCCGGCGCCCAGGAAACGAGCCAGACAGGAACCCGGCCCTTCAGCCTGGCAACCGATGAACGCAGCCCGGAGGTTCGGCTCCCCCGCCACAGCAGGAGGGGCGTCGCGACCAGCCGGCGTAAGGGGCGCAGAGGGGATCCCCCCAGGTCGCCAGCGCCAGCGAGGTCTCTGCAGCCAGCCAGAGACGCGCTGGGTCGGCCTAGCGCCGGCGAGACGTACGGCCGGGCGATAGCGAAGGCGTTTTGCGTCGACACTGAAAATGACGTTCTCCGAATCCGGGAGCGGACGACGCCAGGCAGGAGAAAGCAGCCGCTTCCCTCTCCGTCCGGCCCCGGGGGTCACCTCGGGAACGGCCCTTTGGCTACGGCGCCGGCAAGAGAGGAGCCCCCAGCACAGCACGGGGCGCGCGCTGTTTGCAAGTGAAGACAATAGGCTGGACGGCGGGTTAAGCGGTGGTTTGAAGGGGGATCTGGAAAGGTCGGGGGGGAGACCCAGAAAGGTGGGGGGGCCGGTTCTGTGAACACCGGAGCGTCCAACGGACACCCCGCGGGGACCCAGAAAGGTGGGGGGGACCCAGAAAGGTGGGGGGGACCGGTTCTGTGATCACTGGAGCGTCCAGGGGACACCCCGCGGGGACGGTGGTTTCGGGGGGGGGACCCGGAAAGGTGGGGGGGGCCGGTTCTGTGAACACTGGAGCGTCCAGCGGACACCCCGTGGGGACGGTGGTTTGGTGGGGACCCAGAAAGGTGGGGGGGACCCAGAAAGGTGGGGGGGACGTTTCTGTGAACACTGGAGCGTCCAGCAGACACCCCGTGGGGACGGTGGTTTGGTGGGGACCCAGAAAGGTGGGGGGGACCCAGAAAGGTGGGGGGGCGGTTCTGTGAACACTGGAGCGTCCAGCGGACACCCCGTGGGGACGGTGGTGTGGTGGGGACCCAGAAAGGTGGGGGGGACCCAGAAAGGTGGGGGGGGCGTTTCTGTGAACACTGGAGCGTCCAGCAGACACCCCACGGGGACGGTGGTTTGTGGGGGGGACCCGGAAAGGTGGGGGGGGCGTTTCTGTGAACACTGGAGCGTCCAGCAGACACCCCGGGGGGATGGTGGTTTGTGGGGGGGACCCGGAAAGGTGGGGGGGGACCGGTTCTGCGAACACTGGAGCGTCCAGGGGACACCCCGCGGGGACGGTGGTTTGGTGGGGGACCCAGCAAGGTGGGGTGGACACAGAAAGGTGGGGGGGGGGGCGTTTCTGTGAACACTGGAGCGTCCAGCGGACACCCCGCGGGGACGGTGGTTTGGGGGGGGGACCCGGAAAGGTGGGGGGGAGCGTCCAGGGAGGTCGGGGAGGGCCCGTCGCTCGCCGGGAGCGAGACAGCGGGGCCGGTTGCGTCGGCCGTGGAAATCAGGGGGGCCGACCCGCCGCGGACACACACGGGGCACGTGTTAGTGGGGTGCCCCCGGGAAGCGTCCCCACACTCCGCCCCCCTCTCCCCCCCATACTGCCCCCAGTGGACCCCTCCACACACTCCGGGGGTGTTTTTTTTCCTCTACCTTCATCTCCCGCGGCGCCGTCCTCGGCCTCCTCCGGCTCGCCGGGCACCACGGTGACCTGGGTGCACTTGCCGTAGAGATCCACCACGGCCCAGACGCGGGGCGGGAGGCCGGTGGCGGCCACGCCGCAGTCCCGCCCGTTGACCCAGAGGCGCAGCTCGCCGGCGGCCGTGCGCTGGATGCCCACCCGGTCGCCCTCGCCCAGCTGGTCCAGGTCCTGGCCGTACTCCTCCAGGATGGAGCGCCCGTCCCGCAGCACGGAGCAGCCCGAGACGACCCACGAGCCGCCCTTCAGCCCCGTGGCGCTGCTGGGGAAGTCCAGGTGCTCGGGGTCCAGCGCCGTCACCCCGATCTCGATGGAGCCGCTCCACGAGTTCACCTGCGCGGGGGGGGGGGGGGAGACGGCGGGAGTCAGGGCCGGCCCCTCCGAGGGGCCCCCCTTGCAGCCAGGGCCGGCCCCAACACCCCCACCTTCTGCAGCTCGGCAGAGCCCCCCCCTTGCAGCCAGGGCCGGCCCCAACACCCCCCCCCCCTTCTGCAGCTCGGCAGAGCCCCCCCCTTGCAGCCAGGGCCGGCCCCAACACCCCCCCCTTCTGCAGCTCGGCAGAGCCCCCCCCTTGCAGCCAGGGCCGGCCCCAACACCCCCCCCCCCTTCTGCAGCTCGGCAGAGCCCCCCCATTGCAGCCAGGGCCGGCCCCAACACCCCCCCCCTTCTGCAGCTCGGCAGGGCCCCTCGTTTCTGGCACTTGGTGGTTGAAACCCCCCCCCCTCCAAATCTCCCTGGCTCGCAGGGCTCCCCCTCCCTCGAGGTGCTCGGCGCTGCGCACCTGGCGGCCGAGGCGCCCCTCCCCCCCCCCGCGCTGGGCCGGGTGCTCGGCGCTGCGCACCTTGCGGTCGATGCGCACGGCGAAGACGCGGCCCGGGCGCAGCGGCTCGCGGCTCAGCACCAGCCCGTGGTTGAACTCCTGGCCCGGCTGGGAGCGCGCGGCGCTGCGGCCCCCCGGCGCCAGCGTCACCAGCTTCCCCGTGCGCGGGTGCAGCGGGCCCCCCCCGCCGGCCGGGCCCGACATCCCCCCCGCCGCCGCCGCCGGCCGCGCTTTACGGCCGCCGCCGCCGCCGCTCCGCGCCCCGGCGCCGCCGAGCTTTGCGGCAGTGTCGCGACGCCTCTCCCCTCCCCAGCGCCGCCGCGCTTTACGGCAGGGTCGCGCTTTACGGCACCGAGGCCGCGCCTCTCCCCCAGCGCCGCCGCCGCGCTTTACGGCAGCGAGGCCTCAGCGCTCGCACCGCGCCCGCCGCGCTTTACGGCAGTGTCGCCAGCCCTTTCCTACAGCGCCGCTGCACTTTACGGCTGCGTCGCGACGCCTCTCTCAAACGGTCGCCGCCGCGCTTTACGGCAGCTTTACGGCCGCCTGTCAAAACGGCCACCGCTCATTTCAGACGGCGCCGGCGCGCTTTACGGTAGCATCGGCCGTTTCCTCTCGCGACAGTCTCGCTTTACGGCAGCGTCGCGCCGCGCTGTCCCGAGAGAGAAGCACGAGCGCTCCCCCCGGCAGGTTGATGGGGCTCTCAGGGCCGCCTCGTTTTACGGCACCATGGAAGCGGGTCGGGGGGGCGCTTCACGGTAGCCTCCGGGGCCCTTTTCGCTTTTACTGCACTCGGGGAACCGTTCCACCCCCTGCGTCCTCGCTTTACGGCACAGGGTGAAGGCTGCCAGCCGCTGGGCTTGACGACCGTGAATGCGCGGCCGCGCTTTACGGCACCTCGGACCAACTTTTGCGACAGACAGAAGGGATCGCTTTACGGCAGCGTGGCATTTACAAAGAAGAACGGGGGGGGGCTTCGCGTCACTGACGCTTTACGTTGACGCGGCGCCGTCTGTTGCTAGGGCCCGCCGTGAACGGGCCCCGTCCCCGCATCGCCTCTCGCACTTAGGCGGCATCGGCTTTGTTTTACGACACTGTCGTGCTCCTCCGAACCAGGATGTTTTGCTTGACGGCAGCGTGGCCAAAATGCTGTTGCCCGGGCTACGGGAGGGCGGGGCTGGGGAAGGGGGCGTGACCCAATGAGAACGATTAGCCCCAATTACAACGAATGTAAATAGGAATTGTCCCAGGGAAACCATCAGCAGACGGCTAATTAGTGCCAATCCCTGGTGCCGTTTTAATTAGTGCAAATGACTGGTGCAACTCACTAATGGGCAGAACTGGGGCAAGGATCATTCGTGCAAAGAAACGTCTAGTGCAAAGTGGTGCAATGAAGCTGCTCGTGCAGACGGTCGTGCAAGCGATACTTTAGTGCAAGGGACGGGTGCAACACGTTAGTGCAAGGGAGCGGCCCTCCGCCCTGCTGCCCGGGCCGTCGTTGGCCCACCCCCGAGGTGGATTAGCTAGTCACACGGAGCCCAACAATTTACTCCGGATTAAAGCAGCGGCCAGAAAAGGCATCTGCTCCGGATCGGCAGCCGGCAAGAGAGGGAGAACGCAGCGCTGCCCTTGAGAGTTTGATCCCGTAGCTAATCCGCCCCGGGACCCCTCTCCGAGGTGCTGCTGGGCTCCCTGCGCCCCGGGTCCCCTCCCCGAGCCTCCCCGTGCGCCCCGGGACCCCTCCCCGAGGCGGGGCTGGGCTCCGCGCCTCCCTGTGCGCCCTGGTCCCCTCCCCGTGCGCCCTGGTCCCCTCCCCGTGCGCTCTCTCCTCCCCCCCCACCCCGTGCAGGAGGTGTCGGTGCCTCCTTGCGCGGCTGGCTCCAGGGCTGCTCTCGTCTCTCTCCTCCAGGCGCTCGGCTGGTTTCGGAGCTTTCTCCGCGCCGGGCCGGGGAGCCCGGACCTCAGTGGCTGGTTCTCGTCCCTCCGTCCAGGATGACGGTGAAACTGGACTTCGAGGAGTGTCTGAAGGACTCTCCCCGGTTCAGGTGGGTCTCACGGCTCGGGCGGGGAGGCCGGTTCCGGTCCGGTTCCCCCCCGCCCCCCCGCACTGGTCTCAAACCTCCCCTTCCCCCGGGGCAGCTTGTGCGCTTTTACGCATCTCTCCGTGCGCCTGGGGCGCGGGTGCCAAGTCGTGCCGGGGCGGGAAGCGAGGCCAGGGGGTGGGGGGGCTGGGGGCTCCCCGGCTCTGTAGCGGGGGGGGGGGGGACCTGGCCCTCTCTAAAGGCTGGTTAATTTTTTTTTCAGGGCTGTTCCCAAGCTGGTTATATTGCGGGGGGGGGGCAGGTTGAGCTGTTGGGGGACCCCTCGGCCAAACAGCCCCCCTCGATTTAATCTCTCGGGGGGGGGGGCTGGGAGCCGTCTCCCTCGGGGTGAAACTGGGGGGTGATCCCCTGTCTTGGGGAGGGGTATTGGGGGGGCTGTGAGGTGACCCCCTCACCTGCCCCCTGTGCCACCCCCCTGTAGTCCTCCACTCCACCTCGCCCCCTCTCCAGGTGTCCCCCCCAGCACACATTATCCATCCTTCTGTGCTTCCCTGCCCCCCCCCCCCCGTACAGCCTCCACCCCACTCATAACACATTTCCTGCGTGGGTCTTCCAGACGCCAGTGAGCCCACGTGGCGTGAGGTTCCCCCCCCCCCCGCACACACACGCACACCCTGAAGCGGGGGGGGGCAGGAAGCGGCCGGTGCGCAAGGTGCTGCGCAACCCAAAGGGCCGGAAACCCTGCGGCCGGGGAGGATGAGCAGTTGGGGGCGGGGAAGACACCCCTCCCCTCCGAGGGGATCATGGCTCTGTGGCAGGGGATGGAGGGACGGACACACACGGCCCCCCCGAGGGGATCAGGGCTCTGGGGCAGAGGACGGAGGGATGGACACACACGGCCCCCCTGAGGGGATCAGGGCTGTGGGGCAGGGGACAGAGGGACGGACACACACGGCCCCCCCATGGGGATCAGGGGACAGAGGGATGGACACACACGGCCCCCCCGAGGGGATCAGGGCTCTGGGCAGAGGACGGAGGGACGGACACACACGGCCCCCCCATGGGGATCAGGGGACAGAGGGATGGACACACACGGCCCCCCCGAGGGGATCAGGGCTGTGGGGCAGGGGACGGAGGGATGGACACACAGCCCCCCCCATGGGGATCAGGGGACAGAGGGATGGACACACACGGCCCCCCCGAGGGGATCAGGGCTGTGGGGCAGGGGACAGAGGGACGGACACACACAGCCCCCCCCATGGGGATCAGGGGACAGAGGGACGGACACACACGGCCCCCCCGAGGGGATCAGGGGACAGAGGGACGGATAAACACGGCCCCTCCATGGGGATCAGGGCTGTGGGGCAGGGGACAGAGGGACGGACACACACGGCCCCCCCATGGGGATCAGGGGACAGAGGGACGGACACACACGGCCCCCCCGAGGGGATCAGGGGACAGAGGGACGGACACACACGGCCCCCCGAGGGGATCAGGGCTGTGGGGCAGAGGACGGAAGGACGGACACACACGGCCCCCCGAGGGGATCAGGGCTCTGGGGCAGAGGACGGAGGGATGGACACACACGGCCCCCCGAGGGGATCAGGGCTCTGGGGCAGGGGACGGAGGGACGGAAACACATGTCCCCCCCCGAGGGGATCAGGGCTCTGGACGGAGGGACGGACACACACGGCCCCCTGAGGGGATCAGGGCTCTGGGGCAGGGGACGGAGGGACGGAAACACATGTCCCCCCCCGAGGGGATCAGGGCTCTGGGGCAGAGGACGGAGGGACGGACACACACGGCCCCCCGAGGGGATCAGGGCTCTGGGGCAGAGGACGGAGAGACGGACACACACGGCCCCCCGAGGGGATCAGGGCTCTGGGGCAGAGGACGGAGGGACGGACACACACGGCCCCCCCGAGGGGATCAGGGCTCTGGGCAGAGGACGGAGGGACAGACACACACGGCCCCCCGAAAGGATCAGGGCTGTGGGGCAGGGGACAGAGGGACGGACACACACGGCCCCCCCGAGGGGATCAGGGCTCTGGGCAGAGGACGGAGGGACGGACACACACGGCCCCCCCCGAGGGGATCAGGGCTCTGGGGCAGAGGACGGAGGGATGGACACACAGCCCCCCCCCCCATGGGGATCAGGGGACAGAGGGACGGACACACACGGCCCCCCTGAGGGGATCAGGGCTGTGGGGCAGGGGACAGAGGGACGGACACACACGGCCCTCCGAGGGGATCAGGGCTCTGGGGCAGAGGACGGAGGGATGGACACACAGCCCCCCCCCATGGGGATCAGGGGACAGAGGGACAGACACACACGGCCCCCCCGAGGGGATCAGGGCTCTGGGGCAGGGGACGGAGGGATGGACACACAGCCCCCCCCATGGGGATCAGGGGACAGAGGGATGGACACACACGGCCCCCCCGAGGGGATCAGGGCTCTGGGGCAGAGGACGGAGGGATGGACACACAGCCCCCCCCCCATGGGGATCAGGGGACAGAGGGACGGACACACACGGCCCCCCCCGAGGGGATCAGGGCTGTGGGGCAGGGGACGGAGGGATGGACACACAGCCCCCCCCATGGGGATCAGGGGACAGAGGGACGGACACACACGGCCCCCCCCGAGGGGATCAGGGCTGTGGGGCAGGGGACGGAGGGATGGACACACAGCCCCCCCCCATGGGGATCAGGGGACAGAGAGACGGACACACACGGCCCCCCCCGAGGGGATCAGGGCTGTGGGGCAGAGGACAGAGGGACGGACACACACGGCCCCCCCATGGGGATCAGGGGACAGAGGGACGGACACACACGGCCCCCCCGAGGGGATCAGGGGACAGAGGGACGGATAAACACGGCCCCTCCATGGGGATCAGGGCTGTGGGGCAGAGGACGGAGGGACGGACACACACGGCCCCCCGAGGGGATCAGGGCTGTGGGGCAGGGGACGGAGGGACGGACACACACTGCCCCCCGAGGGAATCAGGGCTGTGGGGCAGAGGACGGAGGGACGGACACACACACACCCACACCCCGAGGGGATCAGGGCTCGGGACGGAGGGACGGACACACAGCCCCCCCCATGGGGATCAGGGCCCCAGCAGGCCCGGGGGGCAGGGAGGGGTTTGTAGCCAGGGGCTCTGCCCGCCTGGCTGCGTCCCCAGACCCCGGTGCCGCTCTGGGGAGGGGGCATAGCTCCCCACCCCAAGATCTGTGTCCCTTGGGGGGTGTCCCTCGCTCTATCTCACACACACACACACACACACGTCCCCCTTCCGTGTGCGTGTGTGTATTGAATCTCTCTCATATCCCCGCAAACACACACACCATGTCCCCCTCGGGTGTGTCTCTCTCCCCCAGCCAGCCCCCCCCCGCGCGCCCCCGATACCGGGGCGGAGACGGGGCCCACCCCAATCTGCTGCCACTTCCCTCCCTCACCCTCCTTTTTGGGGGGCAGGAGGCGGGCAGGAGGCCCCCAGTGCATGCTGGGATGGCTGGGCGCCATCTTGGCCCCCTGAACCAGACAGTTCCTGCCCTGGGGCCGGGTGGGAGCCGGCGCCCCCTAGAGGGGCCAGGCCCCTGCCCCATTCCCCGCCCCCCTGAGCCGGCCAGTCCCCGCCCTGGAGCCGGGGGGGGAGCCAGCGCCCCCTAGAGGGGACGGGCCCCTGCCCCATTCCCTGCCCCGGAGAACGTGACTCCCATGATCCTCTCTGCTCGCGTCAGAGGTGGTTTTGCAGGGTTTATTTTTTCCATTTCCAAAATGGTCCCCGCCCCGCCCCGCCCTCCCCCCCCCCCCCCGGTAACTGGTGTGGGGGGGTTGCCAGGCGACGGGGCGGGGGGTGACGGGAAGTGGTTATGGGGCTGATAAAGGTAGCAGGGCCAGGCCGGAAAGAAGCGACCGCAAGGGAGAGCGAAAGGCGGCTCCTGGGGTGGGGTGGGGGGGGGGATGGGTGCTGCCGATTTACACCCCCCCCTGGAAAAATACCTCTCCTTCCTCAGCCCCTGTTGACCCCCCCAGGAGCCCTGTCCCCTGCCCCATTGACCCCGACACTCCCGGGAGCCCCCCTGCCCCATTGGGCCCTGACACCCCCTCCCGTCCCCCATCTCCTAGTGAGTCGTGATGTCCACCACCCTCCCTGTGGCCCCCAAAGGGCCCCCCAGCAGTCGACCCCCCCCCGGGCAGGCCCCCCACCAGCCCCACCCCTCCCCCTAAGCAGCCCCCCCCCACTCTCCCTGCCCCCTGGGACCCTGATCCCTTCCCCAGCCCCCCGCCCCCGGGGAACCCCAATCCCCACCCCCCCAGCTGCCCCCCTCCCCTGCCGCCATGGGGCACCCACTCCAGCAATTCCCGGGGTGACCCTACGGTAACAAAGCGCCCCCTCTCCCCGCGCTGTGGGAGGGTTTGGGGGGCTGTTAGCGACCCCCAGATCCTCCTTTAACCCCGTCCTGCCCCCCCCCCCCAGGGCTGCCGTCGAGGGGGTGGAATGTGATGTCTTTGAGCTGGAGACTCGGCTGGAGAAGGTGAGGTGGCGGGGGAGGGGAAGGGACCCAGGTGTCCTGGCGTCCGCAGAGCTGACCTGGGGGGCTGAATGGAGGGTGGGGGGGGCTGGTTCTGTGGGGACGGATGGAGGGCAGGGGGCTGGCTCTGGGGGCTGGATAGTGGGGGGGGCTGGTTCTGGGGGGCTGGATGGAAGCGGGGGGCTGGTTCTTGGGGGCTGGAGGGTGGGTGGGGGGCTGGTTCTGGGGGGCTGGATGGAAGGTGGGGGGCTGGTTCTCGGGGGCTAGAGGGAGGGCCGGGCTGGATGAGGGCAGTGGGGTTAGTTCTGGGGGACTGGTTTTGGGGGGCTGGTTTTGGGGGGCTGGTTCTGGGGGGCTGGATGAGGGCAGTGGGGTTAGTTTTGGGGGGCTGGATGGAAGCGGGGTCTGGTTCTGGGGGGCTGGATGGAAGCGGGGGGCTGGTTCGGGGGGGCTGGATGGAGGGCAATGGGGTTGGTTCGGGGGGGCTGGATCAGGGCAGGGGTCTGGTTCTGGAGGGGGCTGGATGGAGAGCAGTGGGGTTCTGGGGGGCTGGATGAGGGCAGTGGGGTTAGTTCTGGGGGGCTGGATGGAAGGTGGGGGGCTGGTTCTGGGGGGCTGTTCTGGGGGGATGGATGGAGGGCAGTGGGGTTAGTTCTGGTGGGGCTGGTTCTGGGGGGCTGGATGGAAGCGGGGGGCTGGTTCTGGGGGGCTGGATGGAGGGCAGTGGGGTTAGTTTTGGGGGGCTGGATGGAGGGCAGGGGGCTGGTTCTGGGGGGCTGGATGGAGGGCGGGGGGCTGGTTCTGGGGGTCTGGAAGGAAGCGGGGGGCTGGTTCTGGGGGGCTGGATGAGGGCAGTGGGGTTAGTTTTGGGGGGCTGGATGGAGGGCGGGGGGCTGGTTCTGGGGGGCTGGATGGAGGGCAGTGGGGTTAGTTGTGGGGGGCTGGATGGAGGGCAGGGGGCTGGTTCTGGGGGGCTGGATGGAAGCGGGGGGCTGGTTTTGGGGGGCTGGATGGAAGCAGGGGGCTGGTTCTGGGGGGCTGGATGGAGGGCGGGGGGCTGGTTCGGGGGGGCTGGATGGAGGGCAGTGGGGTTAGTTCTGGGGGGCTGGATGGAAGGTGGGGGGCTGGTTCTGGGGGGCTGGTTCTGGGGGGATGGATGGAGGGTGGGGGGCTGGTTCTGGGGGGCTGTTCTGGGGGGCTGGATGAGGGCAGGGGGGTTAGTTCTGGGGGGCTGGATGGAAGGTGGGGGGCTGGCTCTGGGGGGCTGGATGGAGGGCAATGGGGTTAGTTCTGGTGGGGCTGGTTCTGGGGGCTGGATGGAGGGCGGGGGGCTGGTTTTGGGGGGCTGGATGGAAGCGGGGGGCTGGATTTGGGGGGCTGGATGAGGTCAGGGGGGTTAGTTTTGGGGGGCTGGAGGGAAGGGGGGGGGCTGGTTCTGGGGGGCTGGATGGAAGGTGGGGGCTGGTTCTGGGGGGCTGGATGGAAGGTGGGGGGCTGGTTCTGGGGGGGTCTGGATAGGGGCAGGGGTCTGGTTCTGGGGGGCTGGATGGAGGGCGGGGGGCTGGTTCTGGGGGGCTGTTCTGGGGGGATGGATGGAGGGCAATGGGGTTAGTTCTGGTGGGGCTGGTTCTGGGGGGCTGGATGGAAGGTGGGGGGCTGGTTCTGGGGGGCTGGATGGAAGGTGGGGGCTGGTTCTGGGGGGCTGTTCTGGGGGGATGGATGGAGGGTGGGGGGCTGGCTCTGGGGGGCTGGATGGAAGGTGGGGGGCTGGTTCTGGGGGGCTGGACGGAAGGTGGGGGGCCGGGCCGGGAGGCAGGGTGGGGCTGGTTCTCGGGGGCTGGAGGGGGGCACTGGTTGGGGGGTGAGTCACAAGGGGGGGGCCAGGCTGCGTGCGGCTGACCCCCCCCCCCCCCGTCTCCCCGACAGCTGCTGAAGCTCTGTGGGGCCATGCTGGATTCGGGGCGCCAGTACTGCGCCGCCAGCAAGGCCTTCGTCGGGGGGGTGCGCGACCTCTCCCAGCACGCCCAGGGGGACGCCATGATGAGCGTGAGTCTCCCCACCCCCACCCCGGCCGGGCGGGGGAGCCCGTGGGGCCGATTCAGGGGGGATCTGGGGCTGGGGGGTGTGTGGGGCTGATTCAGGGGCATATGGGTCGGGGGGGGGCCGTGGGGCCAATTCAGGGGGGATCTGGGGCTGGGGGGGGTGTGGGGCCAATTCAGGGGCATATGGGTCTGGGGGGGGCCCGTGGGGCCGATTCAGGGGGGATCTGGGGCGGGGGGGGGTGTGGGGCCGATTCAGGGGCATATGGGTCTGGGGGGGGCCGATTCAGGGGGACTCGGGGGCTGGGGGGGGCCGATTCAGGGGCATATGGGTCTGGGGGGGGCCCGTGGGGCCGATTCAGGGAGATCTGGGGCTGGGGGGGCCCATAGGGACGATTCAGGGGGGATCTGGGGCTGGGGGGGGTGTGGGGCCGATTCAGGGGCATATGGGTCTGGTGGGGGCCCGTGGGGCCGATTCAGGGGGGATCTGGGGCTGGGGGTGGTGGGGCCGATTAACGGGCATAAGGGTCGGGGGGGGGCCCTTGGGGCCGATTACTGGGGGATCTGGGGGGGGGGGGGGGGCGGGCCGATTCAGGGGCATATGGGTCTGGGGGGGGCGTGGGGCCGATTCAGGGGGGATCTGGGGCTGGGGGGGGTGGGGCCGATTCAGGGGCATATGGGTCTGGGGGGGCGATTCAGGGGGAATCTGGGGCTGGGGGGGTGTGGGGCCGATTCAGGGGCATATGGGTCTGGGGGGGGCCCGAGGGGCCGATTCAGGGAGATCTGGGGCTGGGGGGGCCCATAGGGACGATTCAGGGGGGATCTCGGGCTGGGGGGTGTGTGGGGCAGAATCAGGGGCATATGGGACTGGGGGGGCCCGTGGGGCCGATTCAGGGAGATCTGGGGCTGGGGGGGCCCATAGGGATGATTCAGGGGGGATCTGGGGCTGGGGGGTGTGTGGGGCCGATTCAGAGGCATATGGGTCTGGGGGGGGCCGTGGGACCGATACAGGGAGATCTGGGGCTGGGGGGTGTGGGGGGCAGATTCAGGGGCATATGGGTCTGGGGGGGCCGTGGGGCCGATTCAGGGGGGATCTGGGGCTGGGGGTGGTGGGGCCGAGTCAGGGGCAGATGGCGCGGGGGGGGGCGTGGGGCCGATTCAGGGGGGATCTGGGGCTGGGGGGGGGGTGGGGCCGATTCAGGGGCATATGGGTCTGGGGGGGGCTGATTCAGGGGGAATCTGGGGATGGGGGGGCCGATTCAGGGGCATATGGGTCTGGGGGGGGGCCCGTGGGGCCGATTCAGGGAGATCTGGGGCTGGGGGGGCCCATAGGGACGATTCAGGGGGGATCTGGGGCTGGGGTGTGTGTGGGGCCGATTCAGAGGCATATGGGTCTGGGGGGGGCCGTGGGACCGATTCAGGGAGATCTGGGGCTGGGGGGGGTGTGGGGCTGATTCAGGGGCATATGGGTCTGGGGGGGCCCCGTGGGGCCGATTCAGGGGGGATCTGGGGCTGGGGGGGCCCATAGGGGCGATTCAGGGGGAATCTGGGGGTGGGGGGGGTGTGGGGCCAATTCAGAGGCATATGGCTCTGGGGGGAGCCGTGGGACTGATTCAGGGAGATCTGGGGCGGGGGGGTGTGTGGGGCTGATTCAGGGGCATATGGGTCTGGGGGGGCCCCTGGGGCCGATTCAGGGGGGATCTGGGGCTGGTGGGGGGTGTGGGGCCAATTCAGAGGCATATGGGTCTGGGGGGGGGGCGTGGGGCCGATTCAGGGAGATCTGGGGCTGGGGGGGCATGGGTCTGATCTGGGGGGCTCCGAGCCAGCTGGGGTGGGGGGTGCTCCAGCTCTGCCCCTCCTCCCCCAGCTCCCCTAGGGGCACGGGGCGGGGGGCTCATCTGGGAGCGCTGGCCCCCCCACCCCCCCAGCAGGCAGCGCTGGCCCCCATGCCCCAGTGCGGCGCTAGGGGGCGCTGTAGTGCGGGGTTTCCTTAGCCTGGGGAACTCCCTGCCACATGACGCTCTGGTGCAAAGAGGAGGGGCTTGGCCTCGGGGCCGGGGAATCCCCTGGGGCGGGAACGGTGCAGGGGCATTGACACACAGCGGCTCGGGGAGGGGGCCCGGCCGGCCCCTCACTCACCTTCTGCCCCTCTTTCTGCCCCCCCCCCCCCCCGGAGGGCCTGGAAAAATTCTCCGACAGCCTCAACCAAATGATTGACAACCAAGTGGTGAGAGAGCCCCCCCCCATTCACCCCTCAGGCCCTGCCCCCCAACACCTCTGACTCCTCCCCCTCCCAGCTGCCCTGGTCCAGCCCCCGCCTCCTTGGGACCCCCTTCCCCAATCTCCCCCCCCCCGGCACCTTTCCTGATGTGGGGGGGTGGGGTGAACCCCAAGTAGAGTTATCCGGCTCGATCTCCCCCAGGGACCCCCAACTATCGCAGACCTCCTCTCCCTCCACCCGGGGGTTCCCCCCAATCTCTGAGCCCCTCCTTCCTCTCTCTGGGGGTCCCCCCAATCTCTGACCCCCTCTCCATCTCTCTGGGGGTTCCCCAATCTCTGACCCCCTCTCCCTCCACCCGGGGGTTCCCCCCAATCTCTGACCTCCTCCCTCCTCTCTCTTTGGGCCCCCCAATCTCTGACCCCCTCCCTCCTCTTCTCTGGGGATCCCCCCAATCTCTGACCCCCTCTCCTTCTCTCTGGGGGTTCCCCCACTCTCTGACCCCCCCCTCCATCCCTTTGGGAGTTCCCCCCAATCTCTCACCCTCCTCCCTCCTCTCTCCCCAGGACCCCCCAATCTCTGACCCTCTCTACCTCCCCCTGGGGATCCCCCCAATCTCTGACCCCCTCCTTCCTCTCTCTGGGGGTTCCCCCATTCTCTGACTCCCTCTACTTTCCCCTGGGGGTTCCCCCCCATCTCTGACCCCCCTCCCTCCCCTCTCCCTGGGCCCCCCAATCTCTGACCCCTTCTCCCTCTCTCCCCAGTCCCCCCAATCTCTCACCGCTGAGCCCACCAAGCTGTGACACCCCCAATCTCTGATCCCCCCCACACCCCTTTCCCGGCTCGTTGCAGGAGCTTCTGGACGTCACTCAGCAGTCGTCCCGGCAACACATCCATACCCTGGTGAAAGAGTGAGTTTGGGGGCGGCTTGGGGGGGGCAGGAGGATGGGGGGGCTTCCCAGGGGTATCTGGGAGGGGCAGTTTTGGGGAGGGGCAGGGTAGATGGTTAGGGCTGTGGGTGGGGGTGAGAGGTTGGAAACAGATGAAGGGGAGCGTTGTGGGGGTGCCCTGATGATCGGGGGGGGGGCTGGGTGGATTTAGGATGAGGCGCCTGGAGTGGGGGGGGGGGCTGGATTTGGAGTTGGGGGCTGGTTGGGGGTGGGCTGGGTTCTGGACGGGGTGGGAGGGGTGCCGATTCTGGGTTGGGGGCAGCGAGGGGCTGGGTTTGGGGGGACCAGGTTTGGGGGGCAGTTTTGGGGTCTCCCCTGACCCCCCGCTGTCCCAGGGACGTGAAGCGGTTCAAGGAGGCGCGGAAGGAGTTCGAGCGGGGCAGCGAGGGGCCGGGTTGGGGGGTGCCGGGTTGGGGGGGCGGTTTCGGGGTCCCCCCTGACCCCCCCGCTGTCCCAGGGACGTGAAGCGGTTCAAGGAGGCGCGGAAGG